>NW_019385052.1:128383-310694 GCF_000671375.1 Centruroides sculpturatus | reverse complement strand
TATATTTTAATTAATTATTATATATATTTTCATAGCTATTGCCATTCATTTGATGTCCTTAGCTACATTGTTAATTTGAATTAAATTTTAGGAGTTACATCAATTACTTGAAAAAATTTAAATTTAAAAACTTTTATAAATAAAAATTTTATTAAAAGTAATTTAACTTTTTCAGGTTGATTCTGATGATTTACCATTAAATGTTTCACGAGAAACATTGCAGCAACATAAGTTATTGAAAGTCATTAAGAAGAAACTTGTCAGAAAAACATTGGATATGATTAAAAAGATACCAAAAGAAGAGTATGAAAAATTTTGGAAAGAATATAGTACAAAGTAAGTACAGTAATTACTTCTTTCTTTTATTACTCATATAGAAGTAAACAGTATATTTTGCTTATATGGCAATTTAAAAGTGTATTAATCAATTCTACAAATTCAGTAATGCTTCAGATAAAACTTAAGTTAATAGTTTCAATGAAATAAGACAAAATATTTTAAATGGAGAATTTTTCCCATCAGCAGATTTTTTACATGGATGCATACATGTCTTTAAAGATAATTAAAGGAAAAGAAAAATATGCAAAACATGAAAAACTTTTAATATTGATTTCAACTATTTCATTTAAACTGTTCTGTAAATATCTAGTAAGAGAATAATTTTCTTTGAAGTAGAGCTTAAATATTAATTGTATAAATTTAATTTCAATAATAAAATTGACTTTAAATTTTGATTTTTAATATTTGACCTACATGCTGCATTAACTGAGTAGCAGTTTCTTAAGATTTGTAAGAAAATTGTAATTTCTGAATCAAATCTTAATTTTATATTAATAGTTCTATTAAAATTAATGAGCACTTTTGAAAAACAGATTTAAGTTCTTTTTCAAAATTTTTCCCAAAATTTATATTTTAAATAATGGTTTCTTTAGGTATAATTGTGGTGATTATATAAGTCTACATTACTCTGTTTACAAATTTTAGTGTGACGAACAGAAGTTTAAATTGCATAAATGTTAACTAAGCAAATTATGAAAAAGATTTATAACTGTAAAGTTTACTGTTTGTAAAATTAAAATGGCAGATCAATTTTGATATTTTTTATTATTTGGCATCAGTAACATTTTAAATTTCATTGTTTGTAAATAGAAAAATTGTTGTTTCCACAATATCCTGTCAACATCACTTTACTACATGTTACTGTATTTGAAATTGACTTGTTAGAATGTGAATTAATTTAATTCAACTATTCTCTTTTAGAAATAGTGTTATAAACTACTTTATAATAGAATTGCTAAAATTTCTTTTAGCTTGATTACTTTTATTTACTTTAAGCTAAGCTATACTTTTTACTGATAGTCATGGTCATCATTTAAGGTTCAAAACTTCCTGGAATTTCTTCGTTATATAGAAATCAATAGCATTAATGTTATTTAAAATAAATATTCTTTAAAATAGCTTCCCTAAGCAGCTGTACATATTTATTAGTGTTTGTAAAGTTTTGTAAACACACTGGAATCTTTTCTTTCTAAACACATTTGCCACATTTTAATAATTGTATAGTGGCAGTTGCTAATCAAAAATATGCAGGATGTTCAGTGACATCTCATTGTACTTTAATAGGCACTGCTTGACCATTAAGGATTGATGTGTAGATATATTATTAAGAAAACAATTTTTTGTTTTTCACTTGTGTGAACTTGCAATTTCCACATTGTTGTGTCATCATATGCTTCTGAAACGTTGTTAATATCTGCAGTGATGACTTTTTATGCAAAAAAATAAATTTGATATTTGCATGTTGCTCAGTTGTTGATATGAAGTCTTCAACTCGCTGCTACTAAATAAATGATAAACAAATTGTTGGTGCTTCATATATACAAGAACTGATGTCATAGATGGTGGCAACCTCTAGATCTAAAAAATCTAAGGTGAATATTTGTTTACACCATTGAAGATAATTCTGGAAACGTTTGAATTTTATGATTTATTTTAATGCATGCAAGATTAAGTGTGCAATACAGTAACAAAAATTATTAACTTTTGAACTATATAAGCAATTAGTGCAGGAAAACAAAGTAAAAATTAAGGACAAAAGTTAGTTCTCTTTCATTAAATGTGCCATGTTGTACAAATTATTAATGAAATTTTTAATTAAATTTAAATTATTTAATATAAATAGAATTTTTCAACTTTTAATTTATTCACATTTTATAAATGTTTTTCATAATAAGCTACAAATGGATTCTAGTATATATTTATGAAATCGTGGATATTGTTATGTAGTGTTTAATATCAACAGAATTAGCAAGTGCAAAACATTATTATTATTATTAACTTGTGTTGTAATAATATAGAAAAACATTTTCAAACCTGAAAGTTTATTATTGTTAATTATATTTTTTAATAGTTTTAACGTCAGTCAACAAAACTAGTATTTTCATTAATTGCAGTCTTGTTCATATATTCTGCTTAATATTCTTAGTCAGTTGTTATCAATATAGGTGAATCCCAAATAGATTACAGTACATGGCTTCTACTGAATGTAAAATTTAAACAATATTAAATGGTGTAAAAATAATTAGTGTTTTTAAAATTAACAGGCTTTTTCTCTCTCTTTGAATTTAGCCTTAAATTAGGTATCATTGAAGATCCTAGCAATAGATCAAGATTGGCTAAATTAGTGAGATTTCCGTCATCATATGCTCCTTCAAATACAACATCTCTCGCAGAATACGTTGAACGAATGAATGAAAAGCAACAGTATATTTATTATATGGCTGGATCTAGCATGCAAGAGGTAAAACTTTTAGTCCGTGACTTTTTAATTCAAACAATTCTCAAATTAGAAATCTAATTTGAGAATTGTTTTGAATTATTTGGGAATAATTTAAATAATTCATAATTAATTCATATAGGCTGTATAGGTATAGACTGTAATATATCTTTTTTTAAATTTTTTTCCTTAAATGTGTATTACAGGTGGAAAAATCTCCATTTGTGGAACGTCTGTTGAAAAAAGGATATGAAATTCTCTACTTAACAGATCCAGTTGACGAATATTCAATTTCTGCACTTCCAGAATTTGAAGGGAAGAAATTCCAAAATGTTGCTAAGGATGGTTTGAAAATAGATGATGGTGAGAAAGCAAAAGAAAAACAAGAAGCTTTAGCAAAACAGTTTGAATCTCTTACTAAATGGCTAGAAGAAGATATTCTTAAAGATAAAGTATGGTTTAATTTTGTATTAAAGACATTTTTTTATTTATAGAGATGTACTTTAATTAATTCATTTTTTAGATCTCTAAAGCCACTATTTCTCAAAGACTTCACTCGTCACCTTGTGCATTAGTAGCAAGTCAGTTTGGATGGACAGGCAATATGGAGAGATTGGCTAGAAGCAATGCACATAGCAAATCTTATGACTCGGCAAGAGAGTTAGTATAAATAAAATTGAATTTAACATGTTAAAACTTTTAAAAAATACTAAATTAAAATTACTTTTCCAGCTATTATTTAAGTCAAAAGAAAACATTAGAAGTGAATCCATATCATCCACTCATAAAAGAACTTCTACGAAGAGTTGAAGTAAGTATAAATGTTTACGTTTTAAAAATTATTTCTCCATGCATAATTTTCCATTATGTGTAACTTAATTGTTTCTCAATCTGTTTTATATAAATGTCTGTCTATTTACTTCATTAAGTTACCATACATTACTAAAAATATTACTCAAATTTAAAACCAAGAAAATTTCTTTGTACAAGCAGCTAGAGTAGTGTTAAGCCTTCAGTTAAAATGTGAATATTTATAAAACAAAAATATATTAAGTTAGATAATTTCAGTATGCAATGGATCAGAAGTTCCAAACTTTGAATGTCAGTCCTTTTATTCAAAAATAAAATATCATAAAATGTTTGTTTTATTTATTGATTTTAATTGATATAGGATTTTATTTTTGCAAATATATTGTCATATTATATATAGACATATAAAAAAGATTATTAACAGTAATCAAACAATATTACAGGAAGATTTGAATGTACTGTACTTAATAGTCTGATTTTAAAATTATGTAATTATTGATCTAGTTGGTTCCTTTCTTGATTGATAATGTTAATATTGAATTTGTTGAATAACAGTTGGGTGCGATTTTTTTTTTATAGTAAACTTTTTACTTTTAATCAACACATAAATAATTTAATAAAAAATTTGGCAATTAGGCATGGTATATCATGACATTATTGTCAACTGATATCTTCAAGATCTGGATTAAGACTACTATTTCTAATCATAGTGGACTAAGGTATTCCAGTCTGAATTTCCATGGCTGCTGAAAATATAGTTTATTTTATACAATTGATTAAAACAGAGGTGGGAATCCAGTTCTGCCAGAACAGTTGGACTACATGATTCTCAGAACTATTATGTTCTGTCAGAATTGCCTAGACATAATACAATGTTTGCTTCTCTACTTGTAATTTTTTACCTATCTGCACCAAATTTTTTTATAATAATACTCTGAGACCCTGAGGAAAATATAGACTTTTGTGAAATCTGAATGTCCTACTCATCTCCTATTTGATCTCCTCCATACTTCGTGATAAACATAACAATGATATTAAAATTTGGTTATTTTAGCATATGGTTTTCATTTTAATGTTTAGCCTTCTCAGTGGGCAATGCTAGACATATCTGCTAGTTTCTAATAAAAACAAGTAATTATATTTTTATTATTAGAATTCATAAAGTTTTAAAATATCATTAGTTTTGAGTATTTTAAATTTATAATTTGATTCCTAAAATTTCATGGAATATTCTCATTTAGTTAGTTTAAATCCAGATACAGTTCACTATTCCATGAAAAGTTGTGTTCATAAAAGTACAAAATGAATAATGCACAGTGGAACCTCGGTATACGACCTTAATCCATTCCTGATGTTTGGACTTATACCGAATAGGACGTATATTGAACCAACCTTTCCCATAAGAAGTAATATAAAAATGATTAATCCGTTCTCATGTAAAAAAAAATGGCTGACTTTAAACACCTCACTTTCCTGGCTAGTTCCTGCTTGATTTTTCATGAGATCAGCATGTATCTTTTTAGCTTTCTTGCAACTAATTGCTTTTGATACTCTGTCTCTAGCACACTGTTTTTCAGTTATCCAAAGCAAAAGCAATTTCTTGACATGATCTAATGTCTTTGATCTCTGTTTAGAAATTGGTTTAACCCCTTTCGCAACGTTAGCAGATTCAATAATGTCTTTATTTTTCACAATTGTCTATCGTCGTTCTCAGAATACGGTATGCAGTTAAAATCTCGAACACACATGCCACCTTCATATTTCTCAACAATCTCTTTTATCAGTTCCATTGTGATTCTAGTAATTTTTTTTAGTTTTCTGTTGCTTTTCATTTGCCTTTTTGCAATTCATGATTAATAAAAACAATAAAATTTTACTTACAAATTAAAATCATAAGAAATTTAACAAAGTTATAAACTGTGGCACCGCGAGCATCTAGTCTGGTCAAGTACACCGATAGTGCTACTTGTTCATAGATGGTGCGTATAATTGAATTAAGTTGTATACCGAGCAAAATTTTTTTCATCCAAACAGGACTTATTCTAAAGCAGACGTATACCAAGATACCACTGTATTTCCAAATGAAACTGTCAACACTCAGTGTTGAACTGTTCTTAGTAGTACAGAATCCAGAACAGTTCTAATCTGGAACTACCCACATCTACTAAAAAACATTATCATTAAATGAATTTATGAATTTACCTTATATTTCTAATTCAGATATACTTGCTGCCACATTGCAGATTCCACTCATATAAAATAGGCTGATTTATTCTGATGATTAGTTTACTGTAAAATGTTTAATGGGCTGATTATTATTCATATATAATAATAACTTCCCATTGTAAATACTTATAACCATTCTCTAATTTACATTATGTCTTTTCATTTATCTTTATTTATTTATTTATTATTGTATTACCTGGAAACTGTGAAAATATTATTAAGTGTGAATATACAAAATTTAAACAAATGTATGTAAAAAAAAGTGTGCTTCCTTAGGTCACTAATTGCTTAAGTAGTTTCTACTGTGTAATCTTTTATTATAGTCCATTTGCTTTTATGGTCTTATTGTTTTATTCTTTTACAATACAATAAAGTACATACAACAACACAATATAAATATTAAAAAAAATATATAAAAGTATGTTATCATGTATAACTATTTTATTTACGTTTATAGTTATGTTTTTTATATTGATTCACTATTGTTCCTTTTTGCATTTTTAATATGAGCAGTTGTGGGTGAGATATTGTCATTGAGACATGGCCAATTGTAAATTAAAGGAATTTATTTTTAAACAATTGGCTTTAAGATTTGTACACCATGAGTTCTTATAAATGAGATTCATTGATTGCATTTTCTATTTGGATTGTTTCACTGTAGTTTATAATCAGGACAAGTGTATCAAATAGATGTAGTGGTTTTTATACTTTCTAAATGCTTCTTCATTCAAAAAAATGCAATAGTTATAGCCTAAATGTTACAATATGGTGATTACATTACTTTAGTGTTTTTATAAAATGAGAATTTACGGAACAAACATTTTGTAATTAATAATTAAATTATTAAGTATGACTCATTTTATTCAAAACTGCAGGAAAAAATGGTTTTAAATTTCATTCTGGATGTAATAAAATATTCCAGTTAAGATATGGAAAGTAGACATATACATCTCTTTTCACATCTTTTGTGAGAGTCCAATTCTGCAAGATTCAAGAGGACAAATACACCTTTTGAAGTTTATTATTGATTAAATTGAAAATGCCCTTTATGTATTGTTAAATATCTGTAAATTTATATTATATAAATTGTTTATTTTTTTATTATATACAGTAGAATGAACATGTATAGTTGTTCATTTTATTTAAATAACAATGTAAGTTTTTTCTAAACTAATGTTTTGTTAGTTTTGATTTTACAATAAAATCATAGTAATTTTGCTGCCTCCTATAACAAGATTTAAATCCTTATTTCAATGAAATGATGAATGACATAAAAATATTAATTTTACATTTTAAAACATAATCACATAAAATTGCAGCATTGCAAATTAAATGGCTTTGCTCCAAATTTATTGATTAATTATGTGTCATTGCTTTCTTGACAAATGAATGAATTCATGCTTGGTGTTTGATGCAAAAAATAAAAATGACATTTGGTTGTCAACTTTCGATACCTTAGAGTTTATTGACCTCCTGAATTATCCCTTTGGGAATCAATATCAACTGCTTTGGGGAACTTTCTACTGATGAATTATTAAGTAGCTCATAAATGTTCACAAAATTTGTACATTAAAGTAAAATAATTTTCTGTAAAAATCGCGAAATTCAATTGTAATTACTTTTCTTCACAAAGAAAATAATTTCAGTATTGATTAACAAAATATTCAATATAAATATGAATAATAAACATGAATTAGTATTAATTAGTTTGTGCATAATGAGTTTAGTTTTTAACATTTCTACAATTTACATATTTTGATAATTCAACACACTTTTTTAAAACATTTTTTCTTCTTCCATTTATTAACTGTTAATCAATAGTAAGAAAACAAATATATACTTTCCAAGAAATTTTGATACGAACAAGAACAGTTGAGCTGGTTTTTCAAAATACATAAATTAATTCTTGATAAATAAGTTGACTAAATAGCATGTTGAAACATTAATATGCATGTATATTAACAAGGTTATTAACAAATAGAAAAAATACACTAATCTGTCTTTATTTCAATATACTGTTGATAGATTCTTATTAAAATCACTAATTTATTTTATAAATTATTCATATTACTACTACTATTTCTAATTATTATAAAAATAGATTCTAACAAAATTGTTATTACTGCTATGCTAAGCTAAAATGTTTTATTAGTTTTTAATTAAAAGAAAAATTAAAAAGATTTACATAAAGTATAAATCATTTCCTAAACTATACTGAAATTACATAGTATGTTATTTAACTCAACACACTATGTAATTTTTCAAAATAATAATGTTCAAACAAAGCAAAGATCTTTAAAAATCGAACAATGTTTAAAAATTTATTTAAAATTTACATTAAACTATGTGTACGTACATTTACAGGCAGATAAGAGTGATCAGACAGCTCATCAGATGGCCAATATTATGTTTGAGACTGCTACATTAAGATCTGGTTACATGCTTCAGGATACCTCATCTTTTGCTGAAAGAGTAGAAACATTGTTAAAAAAGACACTTGGAGTACCAGAAGACTTGCAGGTAATTTTTCTTAAGCAATTATTTGCTCTATCTTAAATTAAAAAGTAATCGAATTTATCACATTACAAAAAGATTGTTATAAAAAGATTGTTTTTACTAAGATAACATAATAAAGAATGGAATCAATTTGCACTTCTTTTTGAAAATTTCTTAGCTGAATTTATATATATTTTTGAGACTACTAATAAGTAATTCTCAAACCCGATAAATTTGTGCCAAACAACTACTGGATTCCATCAGGCTATTTAACTGCATTAACCGAGGATGATTATATCATTAAATATACCTGGAAGAGGAGATCATACTGGAGTTTTGGGTAGTGTAACTCGCAACACAGCCTCATGGTAAGTGTGAGTTGCGGGTTTAACTCTTGCTCTAGGCCAATTTTTTTCTTCCAGAATATTCTAAAAATTATTTAATTTAATTATAATTATTAAATTTAATAAGAGATGGCACCTAACACCTCCCTCTAGAACAAATTATTTAGAAATTAATTAAATTTAAACGCAGATAAATAGCCTGGTGGAATCTGGTAGTTGTTTGGTGTGACTACTAACAGATGCACATTGTAATAATGTAAACAAGCAGATTCTTCTGCATTATTTATTATTTAATATTTTATGTATTCAGCAAATAAATTCAAAACGAACCCTTCAAATATAAAAGTTGACTAATAAAATAAAATTTCACTTGTAATTACACAGGCAGTTTTTTAAAATAAGTGTTGATTTTTCTTATTTCTAAATTATGAAAATGTTAATTTTTTTTATATATACTGAAAATTTTATTTAAAATTTTTCACAAACTTATTTAGGTTGAAGAACCTTCAGAAGAACCAGAAGATGAAGAAGACCAAAAAGAGGAAGATACAGAAGTAAGAAGAAAACTTTTTTTTTCTCTCCTCTTGTTATTGCTTTAATGCATTATTTAAAACAAAAATTTTCTTATTTTTTGTAGGAAGAGTCATCGGAACACGATGAATTATGAAAATCGAACATCATATAATTCCATAATTTTTGTATTTAATCATCAACATTCTTCAGTCAAGTGTTAAAACATCTGTTGACTAGATGTCATTTCAAGTTCCAGTTTGAATGTTTAGTGTTCAGGGCAGTTATTCTGTGAATGGCTTCCATAGAAATTCAAAATGTGAACTCTAATTATTTTTCTTTAGTACATTCAACCAATACATTTCCATGAACTGTTGAATTGACTTTTGTACAAATCTTTTCAGTATAATACTGTATTTTTTGTTTACTTAACTACCAAAAATTAGACAAAGGTACATTTTTATGTCTACTTCATTAACTGCACAATTTTTTTGTACATTGGTATGAAAATTAAAATAAAAAGTGAAAGTTGAAATTCATTTTTATTTGCCTTTTTTTTTTAAATTTTTAAGTATTGGAATGTAATTCAAATATTTAATTTTATATTATCAAAATATTTTGAGTTTAATTTTATATATAATTCATTTTTACATATAGGATAATTTAATAAGAATGCTTTAAAGTATTTTAAGATTCTGTGGATATTACCTTATGGAATTAGAATATTTTGTCATATCACTGATGTATTGTCAAACTACACTAACTTGTAAGTGTCAATTGTCTTGATAAAATCAGCGTTTGAAATATTATCAAATAAGTTTTGAAACAAATTCATATATTTTGAAATTAATAATAATTCAATTATCTAATTTTAACATATTTAAAAAAATATTTTTATCATTATATATTATATACAGGATTCCTACACACCTGGAATATCAGGGAATTTGCTTCCTTGGCTACCTTGTTGATTTTTTGTTGACAATATGCTTGACCAAGTGTCTGCAAGCAGCAAGAAGTAATGTATAATACAACTTCTGCACCCCTTTTCATAATACTTTCAGGACCCAAAGCTTACAAAGTACACAAAATGGTGATAAATGATAGTTTAAATGGTATTATTTTTCATTTTAATAATTTTGATTGTGTAACAAACAATATCTGCTTTTTTTCCAGCTTAATAAATTTCCCAAGCTTTATGAAATATTAATAAGAGATAAATTTAATAAATATATACTTTTGTACATGGATTATATAGAACTTGTTAATGAATAATAATAAATAAATAATTTTTTTTCTTTTAAAACCAATTAACAAACCAAAAATTAATAATAGAATTTTATATATTTTTTATAATTTCCAAATTATTAACTATTAATGAGAAAAAATAACTAATTAAAGCATTGGAGAAGCAAAACATATGTGCATAGTAAGTCAAATGCTGTTTTATTCTGTCAATGTGCCATACTGTGACGGACCTGACGGCCAGGGAATTTGTATGAAGTTGGTCATGGAAATTAAAACAAAAATTTGAGTAGGAACCATGTATATAAAAAATCCTCATTGTCCATAAACTTAGAAAATCATTTACTAAAAATCTTTTAAATTTATGCTGTACTTAATTTAATTTTAAATAATAATTTAAGGAAATTACTGCAACATGTAATTTTAGTTTTATCATAGTTTAATTTAAGGAATCTCAAAGTTACATAGAACTAGATTCTAAATATATTTGTCTTAATAAAAAAATTCAAAAAATAATTGCTGCTGTTATATATTTTAGTTCCTAGTTTAATAGACTTACATAATTTGTCATAAAACTATACAAAACTGAGGTGGCCACCCATGAATCTCCTATAAAACTGTATAAGTTTTAATTTAAACTCCATCTTGGTGGCCACTGGTCATCTCACTTTAGGATATCTTGACCATTTAAGTGATATTTAGCTCCGTTTGTGGTCAACAGAAAAGGAAAAACAACATTAAACAAGATGTTGTATATAGAAAAGTACTTAAAATGGAATTGAATTTTGTTCATGTAGTTTTGGAACAGTTTGCCAAGTTTCCTCCCACAGATGACATTCAAATAAAATATATTATTTGTCTAGTGTAAATACAGACAATTTAAATCAGCAGTGATTGGTCCATGTCACTGTTATGTCACTCACAACACTTTACAAAGAAGAATTTGAAAAGACTGATGTAAAAGTCAGTTTAATTATTAACACATTTTTTTTTTGACACATCTGCATATGTTTCTGTATGACTTCTGTTTAATAATTTTATTTCTGAATTCTGTTTAAATACATCATTTAAATGAAACCTTTTATTCCCATACTAATTGCACCTGCTGGTACTAAAAACTGTTTAGGGTTCATTCAAGTACAGTACTAACGCAAACAGAACTTCTACTATACATCAATATTATATTAAATATTAATACATCAAACTTTCGTACAGAGTAATTAAACTATTACATATTGTAAAGAATGTACAGTATTATGTGAGGTTTTTTTTTGTTTATTTTTATAATCTGTGAAACTTTTAGCAGGATTCATAAGGATACTCTAATTACAGTTCTGTATCAATATTTACAACCCAACCGAGATGACCACCACATTTATGAGGCCTGAAATTGTATACCCCAAAGATGGCCACATGAGATTTTTACTGTATACTACATCATATATCAATACATATCAGAATTTATTGATTTAATGTATAAAATTTATGAAATAAGGCAATTTTGGACATTTTAGGATAAAATTATAAGTAATTTTATACTTATTGAGAAAAGAAATATTTATTTTGTACAGAAAGGAACTCTTGGTCATCGATAGTTGGTCGCGGGTTCGTGCCTCACGTGGAGTTTTCCGGGTTTTCTACACCTAAATAGGGTCACAGAAAATTTTACCGGAAGAAAGGCAGATCAACCACGTGTCCCGCTGCCTTATGTTATCAAACAAACCTTGTACCAAAAAATTTGATAATGAAGACCAATAATCACACTGGTTATTCTTGATCCTTGCTTCTCACTTTATACTTAATTTAGAAACACCCGTTAAGTAAAAATGAATTATTTATAAATAACAAGCAGCAAGGAATATTTAATTATTATATTTTAAAATTCCATTTTGATTTTGTTAATTAATTAGATACGATTGTTTTTGGTGAGTTCTCCTGTAGGACACAGGAAAAAATATTGAGAACCAGCTAAAAATGATATTTAAAAAAAAATTAAATATAAAACAGATTACTTTTCGTTAACCATGTGGCCCAGGCAAATTTGAACTAGAGGGCCCCCATGTACTTGACTTCAGACATTTTTCTTCGAGGGAATTTGGGGCCCCTTTTTGCCCGTAGGATAACGCGCCACTGATAAAAATCATTACAATTTCCATTGACATATCTGAAACGAAAATAAAATCAGGCGTGCAAACTGGTATGACCTGTATCAATTGATCCAGTTATCAGGAAGGAAATCATCATTCATTAGAAATTCATTTGTCACATGCCGTCATCAAACGATTCTTACCTATAGTAACCACAAAAAAATAAAAAAAATTGCCCTAAGATATTACATAATAATGTTACACTATCCAGGAACCAGAATTTAAATACCGGTCAAGATAAATTAACCATTTTTCATGTTAAAAGAGTTCATATTGCCTTGAGATGATCCCTGTGACAACGTATTTCTTATTGATGCTCGCCTGACCTTGTAGTTATTTTTACAGCATTCAATTACAGAATTATAGTAGTACTCGAGAATGTTATCGTTAAAATTTACGAAGTGTAGATTAAATTTTAGTGTGAATTTATGCTTAAAATTTATTATTTTTTATGGAAGATTTCGTCTTTAATCTGGAGGAAATCGATCAGGGGCCGTAAATGAGTTGTACTGTTAAGATGCAGTGAATTTGTCACTCGTAAATTTGTCTTTTCTGCGGTCTTACCACTTCACTTTTGACTGTGGACGAAAATAGGACACCATTTTTAATACTGGAAGCGCTAACATTTGAGATTATTTCCGTATTGCTCGTTTTAAATGTTTATTTATTTAAATATTAAATTCATACATAAACACTGCAAGATTTGTTTCAGTTAAACAAGCTGTAGTTTAGGGCCTCGCATTTTTACGTGTATCATTATTTGGTAGAGGAGAAGGGCCTGTATGTGCTTTAGCTTAAGGGCTATCCATTATGTATTTGTACAGTTTAATGGGTGGAGAAAAGTACATTATTGTACACGGGTATTGTCTACTTGGTCTTTTTTTAATAGTATTAGTGGCGTACGAATTCATTCTTATGCCTACTCGAGTAATTTCTTTAATGTCAAGAATGTACTGTACACGTAAGGGGATAGGGATTTACCAAAAGTAGGCTACGTCATTGTACACAGAAGAGAGGGAGGAGGTCCAAAGTGGCTAAAAAACTGTACGTTTAATTAATGGACGGCTCCTTAGGACCACAGTAAGTCTAAGTTTAGCCCTGACTGTAAATTACTAGTATAAAAATTGAAATGATCCAAGTGATGCCCTTTCTTTCCTTGAATAAAAATAAATTTTAGTTTTTATTAGAAATTATTTCAATTGTGTCAATCATGTTCCTTTTAATATTTCTACATCTCAACAAAATGAAAAACGATGTTCCATTGTGCTCGTACTTCATGTAATAAAATTTATATTACTATAAAAATTTACCGATGAAAAATAAATTATTCTTGTAATTGACGTATTATTATTATTATCGAACCCATTCACAGGATTTAAACGAGAAATCTAGGTCCTAATTAAAATAGGGACATATGTCCCCATTTGTAACAGGATGTAACATAGAAAAAGGCACGAATTATTTTTTAATTTAAAAATAACTGCAGTCGAAATTTTTCTAACATTTTTTACTACCAGAAATAGAATTAAATTTACTAAGGGCTCAAAGATTTGTTAATTTACCCATTAATTACATGTACAGTTTTTGAATCACTTTTGACTCCTTCCTCCTTGCTATGTTCTACTGTATGTACTTTTGGCAGATCCCCACTTTACTTCATGTACTGTATCTCTCCAGAATTTAAGAAATTATTAAAAAGTTCTGCAAATATTTTCCAACCAATAGTTAATTCACACGACTAGTAAGTAAGCTTGTGAGAACAGATTTGTATACAATAATACCACAGAAATTCCAGGTAGACAATGCCTCTATCCTCTTCCTACAAATCGTGTACAATGCTGTACTTTTCGCCATTCTCTTCCTCTTAAACTGTTCCTTAGTAAATTTATGTATTTACTAAGCTCTTATATATATATAAGAGCTTAGTAAATACATAAATTTACTAAGGAACAGTTTAAGAGGAAGAGAATGGCGAAAAGTACAGCATTGTACACGATTTGTAGGAAGAGGATAGAGGCATTGTCTACCTGGAATTTCTGTGGTATTATTGTATACAAATCTGTTCTCACAAGCTTACTTACTAGTCGTGTGAATTAACTATTGGTTGGAAAATATTTGCAGAACTTTTTAATAATTTCTTAAATTCTGGAGAGATACAGTACATGAAGTAAAGTGGGGATCTGCCAAAAGTACATACAGTAGAACATAGCAAGGAGGAAGGAGTCAAAAGTGATTCAAAAACTGTACATGTAATTAATGGATAAATTAACAAATCTTTGAGCCCTTAGTAAATTTAATTCTGTTTCTGGTAGTAAAAAATGTTAGAAAAATTTCNAAATGTTAAATTTTTCTTTTAAATATATCATGTTGCTTTTATTCAATTCAAAATATTATTTATAGCGTCCTCAAGTTTATTATTACTTGCAAATCAGTAACATAAATAATAAAACATTCAATGCATTAACTCATTTGGTGAAAACAACTTTTTTTTTTCTTAAATTTCCTTGGAAATGAATAATATATCGCTTGTTTTGTTTCTCTTGCAATTTTATATTTATAAACAGTAGGGCCCGTGTTACCAGACCAATATTTCTAAGAAATGTCAAAGGGCCCTTAGCATTTCTAAGTGCTAAGAGCGTTGAGTATTTTTTAAAAAGTATTTGCAAGTACTGTATATTTTAATACTAAAGTTTGAAAAAAGTACGTTTTATATTCGAATAAATACAGTGTTATGAAGCGAAGAGGCATGTACAGGTATATGCAGAAGATGGAAATGTTATGTCACCTGTTTGAAAACTAGTTTTAAATGTATTGATAAATTTATTAATAAAGTAAAAAGATAAGAGCAATAAACATAAACAGAAATATATTCCAAGAACTTCGATATATTTTTGAATAATAAATTTGGCCTATAGGAAATTTGCCGGTATTTTATCATATTTTCGTGTTTAAAAAGTTATACAGACACATAATACTTTGTTAAGACAGGAAAGCCCAAATCTGATGATCGTATTGCTTTCATATTACACAGATTACAATGGTATAATACTCTTTCACAAATTGTTGAATTGCTTGCAAACCACACATTTAATTGGCTCATATTTTATTCTGCTAAAATACAGTAGAACCTCCAATTTTTGTGTTGCTATCAGTGGTCGTTGTTTAGAGGTTTCATTGTATTTATATTAATGGTTGGAACCAGATGTTATCCTGAACAAATTTACAACTAAACTAAACTAAACTTTAAAAATTGTCGAACGACGTTGCGTTTATTTGTCCGATAAACTGTTTAAAAACAATTAATTATAAATAGCATTTGAGTAAATACTGCGATTATCTTCTTTTGATGTAAAACAGATATTATACTAATAAATAACGATAAGGTAGACTATTAGTAAAATTAAACTATAAACAGATTACATAGGGTTTCTGAAAACTAGCCCCTCTCACAAGGGTCAGAAAGGCCTTTTGGCCTAAACCTGGCGCTTGTACTAATTATTTATTCTATTGCATTTCTTGTCTGTTAAGAAATAATTAATTTTTTATGAAATTTTAATGTTTTAATATTAATTTTGTTTTAATATATGATATATAAAATGCAAAGGTTGAAAAACTATAGTGATGCCCACTATAATGATTTTGTATAGAGGAAGTAGGTTAATCAAGGGCCCAGGTCCTATTACCTTTGTAAGTAGGATAAATAAGTGAAGAAAAATCAAATAAATCTATGAAAAATATTTGAATGTGACAAACTCATTTATACAAATGTATAATAAAGTCAGATAAGCAATAGAAGTCAAATATATAGATAAGCCCAAAAGTCAGTTAACCAATGTAAAAACTAATTAGCTAAATATTTTATTATTTACAGATTTAAAAAGTCGCTAAAAGTGAGATTATACTTGTTTAATAAACGAATTAAAATGTTTTGACACACTTTCACTAATTGCAGAAACACACAGTTAATTGACTTTTGAGCCAGGCTGTATAATTTAAAACAACTTTACTAAGAAATAAACTCGTTTCAGACTGTATTTCAACTATAATTATTATAAACAACTGTATTAAAAGCTTATTGAGCCTTGAATTAGTCATCAATAATATTCGAAAAAGTAAAGATTTATTGTAAGAATTATATAAATTGCACATTGCATATTGTTTTCTGCATTAATTTATTCTTGTCAAACAAACTATTATTGTCCATGCTAGAAGGTCGTGGTTACTTTTTTCAGTAATTTAAAATAATAATAATAAATTCACATAATACTGTACATTCTTTACAATATGTAATAGTTTNTATTATATTTAATAAGAGATGGCACCTAACACCTCCCTCTAGAACAAATTATTTAGAAATTAATTAAATTTAAACGCAGATAAATAGCCTGGTGGAATCTGGTAGTTGTTTGGTGTGACTACTAACAGATGCACATTGTAATAATGTAAACAAGCAGATTCTTCTGCATTATTTATTATTTAATATTTTATGTATTCAGCAAATAAATTCAAAACGAACCCTTCAAATATAAAAGTTGACTAATAAAATAAAATTTCACTTGTAATTACACAGGCAGTTTTTTAAAATAAGTGTTGATTTTTCTTATTTCTAAATTATGAAAATGTTAATTTTTTTTATATATACTGAAAATTTTATTTAAAATTTTTCACAAACTTATTTAGGTTGAAGAACCTTCAGAAGAACCAGAAGATGAAGAAGACCAAAAAGAGGAAGATACAGAAGTAAGAAGAAAACTTTTTTTTTCTCTCCTCTTGTTATTGCTTTAATGCATTATTTAAAACAAAAATTTTCTTATTTTTTGTAGGAAGAGTCATCGGAACACGATGAATTATGAAAATCGAACATCATATAATTCCATAATTTTTGTATTTAATCATCAACATTCTTCAGTCAAGTGTTAAAACATCTGTTGACTAGATGTCATTTCAAGTTCCAGTTTGAATGTTTAGTGTTCAGGGCAGTTATTCTGTGAATGGCTTCCATAGAAATTCAAAATGTGAACTCTAATTATTTTTCTTTAGTACATTCAACCAATACATTTCCATGAACTGTTGAATTGACTTTTGTACAAATCTTTTCAGTATAATACTGTATTTTTTGTTTACTTAACTACCAAAAATTAGACAAAGGTACATTTTTATGTCTACTTCATTAACTGCACAATTTTTTTGTACATTGGTATGAAAATTAAAATAAAAAGTGAAAGTTGAAATTCATTTTTATTTGCCTTTTTTTTTTAAATTTTTAAGTATTGGAATGTAATTCAAATATTTAATTTTATATTATCAAAATATTTTGAGTTTAATTTTATATATAATTCATTTTTACATATAGGATAATTTAATAAGAATGCTTTAAAGTATTTTAAGATTCTGTGGATATTACCTTATGGAATTAGAATATTTTGTCATATCACTGATGTATTGTCAAACTACACTAACTTGTAAGTGTCAATTGTCTTGATAAAATCAGCGTTTGAAATATTATCAAATAAGTTTTGAAACAAATTCATATATTTTGAAATTAATAATAATTCAATTATCTAATTTTAACATATTTAAAAAAATATTTTTATCATTATATATTATATACAGGATTCCTACACACCTGGAATATCAGGGAATTTGCTTCCTTGGCTACCTTGTTGATTTTTTGTTGACAATATGCTTGACCAAGTGTCTGCAAGCAGCAAGAAGTAATGTATAATACAACTTCTGCACCCCTTTTCATAATATTTTCAGGACCCAAAGCTTACAAAGTACACAAAATGGTGATAAATGATAGTTTAAATGGTATTATTTTTCATTTTAATAATTTTGATTGTGTAACAAACAATATCTGCTTTTTTTCCAGCTTAATAAATTTCCCAAGCTTTATGAAATATTAATAAGAGATAAATTTAATAAATATATACTTTTGTACATGGATTATATAGAACTTGTTAATGAATAATAATAAATAAATAATTTTTTTTCTTTTAAAACCAATTAACAAACCAAAAATTAATAATAGAATTTTATATATTTTTTATAATTTCCAAATTATTAACTATTAATGAGAAAAAATAACTAATTAAAGCATTGGAGAAGCAAAACATATGTGCATAGTAAGTCAAATGCTGTTTTATTCTGTCAATGTGCCATACTGTGACGGACCTGACGGCCAGGGAATTTGTATGAAGTTGGTCATGGAAATTAAAACAAAAATTTGAGTAGGAACCATGTATATAAAAAATCCTCATTGTCCATAAACTTAGAAAATCATTTACTAAAAATCTTTTAAATTTATGCTGTATTTAATTTAATTTTAAATAATAATTTAAGGAAATTACTGCAACATGTAATTTTAGTTTTATCATAGTTTAATTTAAGGAATCTCAAAGTTACATAGAACTAGATTCTAAATATATTTGTCTTAATAAAAAAATTCAAAAAATAATTGCTGCTGTTATATATTTTAGTTCCTAGTTTAATAGACTTACATAATTTGTCATAAAACTATACAAAACTGAGGTGGCCACCCATGAATCTCCTATAAAACTGTATAAGTTTTAATTTAAACTCCATCTTGGTGGCCACTGGTCATCTCACTTTAGGATATCTTGACCATTTAAGTGATATTTAGCTCCGTTTGTGGTCAACAGAAAAGGAAAAACAACATTAAACAAGATGTTGTATATAGAAAAGTACTTAAAATGGAATTGAATTTTGTTCATGTAGTTTTGGAACAGTTTGCCAAGTTTCCTCCCACAGATGACATTCAAATAAAATATATTATTTGTCTAGTGTAAATACAGACAATTTAAATCAGCAGTGATTGGTCCATGTCACTGTTATGTCACTCACAACACTTTACAAAGAAGAATTTGAAAAGACTGATGTAAAAGTCAGTTTAATTATTAACACATTTTTTTTTTGACACATCTGCATATGTTTCTGTATGACTTCTGTTTAATAATTTTATTTCTGAATTCTGTTTAAATACATCATTTAAATGAAACCTTTTATTCCCATACTAATTGCACCTGCTGGTACTAAAAACTGTTTAGGGTTCATTCAAGTACAGTACTAACGCAAACAGAACTTCTACTATACATCAATATTATATTAAATATTAATACATCAAACTTTCGTACAGAGTAATTAAACTATTACATATTGTAAAGAATGTACAGTATTATGTGAGGTTTTTTTTTGTTTATTTTTATAATCTGTGTTAAACTTTTAGCAGGATTCATAAGGATACTCTAATTACAGTTCTGTATCAATATTTACAACCCAACCGAGATGACCACCACATTTATGAGGCCTGAAATTGTATACCCCAAAGATGGCCACATGAGATTTTTACTGTATACTACATCATATATCAATACATATCAGAATTTATTGATTTAATGTATAAAATTTGTGAAATAAGGCAATTTTGGACATTTTAGGATAAAATTATAAGTAATTTTATACTTATTGAGAAAAGAAATATTTATTTTGTACAGAAAGGAACTCTTGGTCATCGATAGTTGGTCGCGGGTTCGTGCCTCACGTGGAGTTTTCCGGGTTTTCTACACCTAAATAGGGTCACAGAAAATTTTACCGGAAGAAAGGCAGATCAACCACGTGTCCCGCTGCCTTATGTTATCAAACAAACCTTGTACCAAAAAATTTGATAATGAAGACCAATAATCACACTGGTTATTCTTGATCCTTGCTTCTCACTTTATACTTAATTTAGAAACACCCGTTAAGTAAAAATGAATTATTTATAAATAACAAGCAGCAAGGAATATTTAATTATTATATTTTAAAATTCCATTTTGATTTTGTTAATTAATTAGATACGATTGTTTTTGGTGAGTTCTCCTGTAGGACACAGGAAAAAATATTGAGAACCAGCTAAAAATGATATTTAAAAAAAAAATTAAATATAAAACAGATTACTTTTCGTTAACCATGTGGCCCAGGCAAATTTGAACTAGAGGGCCCCCATGTACTTGACTTCAGACATTTTTCTTCGAGGGAATTTGGGGCCCCTTTTTGCCCGTAGGATAACGCGCCACTGATAAAAATCATTACAATTTCCATTGACATATCTGAAACGAAAATAAAATCAGGCGTGCAAACTGGTATGACCTGTATCAATTGATCCAGTTATCAGGAAGGAAATCATCATTCATTAGAAATTCATTTGTCACATGCCGTCATCAAACGATTCTTACCTATAGTAACCACAAAAAAATAAAAAAAATTGCCCTAAGATATTACATAATAATGTTACACTATCCAGGAACCAGAATTTAAATACCGGTCAAGATAAATTAACCATTTTTCATGTTAAAAGAGTTCATATTGCCTTGAGATGATCCCTGTGACAACGTATTTCTTATTGATGCTCGCCTGACCTTGTACTTATTTTTACAGCATTCAATTACAGAATTATAGTAGTACTCGAGAATGTTATCGTTAAAATTTACGAAGTGTAGATTAAATTTTAGTGTGAATTTATGCTTAAAATTTATTATTTTTTATGGAAGATTTCGTCTTTAATCTGGAGGAAATCGATCAGGGGCCGTAAATGAGTTGTACTGTTAAGATGCAGTGAATTTGTCACTCGTAAATTTGTCTTTTCTGCGGTCTTACCACTTCACTTTTGACTGTGGACGAAAATAGGACACCATTTTTAATACTGGAAGCGCTAACATTTGAGATTATTTCCGTATTGCTCGTTTTAAATGTTTATTTATTTAAATATTAAATTCATACATAAACACTGCAAGATTTGTTTCAGTTAAACAAGCTGTAGTTTAGGGCCTCGCATTTTTACGTGTATCATTATTTGGTAAAGGAGAAGGGCCTGTATGTGCTTTAGCTTAAGGGCTATCCATTATGTATTTGTACAGTTTAATGGGTGGAGAAAAGTATATTATTGTACACGGGTATTGTCTACTTGGTCTTTTTTTAATAGTATTAGTGGCGTACGAATTCATTCTTATGCCTACTCGAGTAATTTCTTTAATGTCAAGAATGTACTGTACACGTAAGGGGATAGGGATTTACCAAAAGTAGGCTACGTCATTGTACACAGAAGAGAGGGAGGAGGTCCAAAGTGGCTAAAAAACTGTACGTTTAATTAATGGACGGCTCCTTAGGACCACAGTAAGTCTAAGTTTAGCCCTGACTGTAAATTACTAGTATAAAAATTGAAATGATCCAAGTGATGCCCTTTCTTTCCTTGAATAAAAATAAATTTTAGTTTTTATTAGAAATTATTTCAATTGTGTCAATCATGTTCCTTTTAATATTTCTACATCTCAACAAAATGAAAAACGATGTTCCATTGTGCTCGTACTTCATGTAATAAAATTTATATTACTATAAAAATTTACCGATGAAAAATAAATTATTCTTGTAATTGACGTATTATTATTATTATCGAACCCATTCACAGGATTTAAACGAGAAATCTAGGTCCTAATTAAAATAGGGACATATGTCCCCATTTGTAACAGGATGTAACATAGAAAAAGGCACGAATTATTTTTTAATTTAAAAATAACTGCAGTCGAAATTTTTCTAACATTTTTTACTACCAGAAACAGAATTAAATTTACTAAGGGCTCAAAGATTTGTTAATTTATCCATTAATTACATGTACAGTTTTTGAATCACTTTTGACTCCTTCCTCCTTGCTATGTTCTACTGTATGTACTTTTGGCAGATCCCCACTTTACTTCATGTACTGTATCTCTCCAGAATTTAAGAAATTATTAAAAAGTTCTGCAAATATTTTCCAACCAATAGTTAATTCACACGACTAGTAAGTAAGCTTGTGAGAACAGATTTGTATACAATAATACCACAGAAATTCCAGGTAGACAATGCCTCTATCCTCTTCCTACAAATCGTGTACAATGCTGTACTTTTCGCCATTCTCTTCCTCTTAAACTGTTCCTTAGTAAATTTATGTATTTACTAAGCTCTTATATATATATAAGAGCTTAGTAAATACATAAATTTTATTTAATATCATTATATCATTTTTAATCCAGCTGCTCCTCACTGAAAGTAGCTCTGTATATTAATTACAAATTCCTTATCATTAAAAAAAGAAAATTATTTTACAGAAGTTAATCANTGACCAATCCATATATATATATATAATATACACTACTATAAACTAAGTTTTTAATATTTAAATACAAAAAATTGCTGTTAAAAACAGATTAAATAATAATATAAAAATAAGTTTTCCTGACTATCTTTTGTCATTTTTGAACAGATTCTAATTCAAATTTAATTTGATGAACTTAGATTAAAAAACTGATTAATTATATTTATTAATATTAATTTCTTAAAAATTTGCACATTATAATATGACTGAGTGTTAAAACAGTGTATAGGAAGATAGAAAATAAATGGATAATCTATTTTATCTAGACCTTGATATTACTTGCAGTTTTTTTTTTAATTAAAATAATAAATTATTATGGTAGTTATAAATTTTCTGGTTATTAAATTTATAAAATACAATCCTTACATAATTTGATATATATTGTAGAGTGTTTATAAATGTTTATAATTTTAAAGATAAATTTAGTATATAGTTATTAAACTGTTAACTTTAACCTAGTTAATTTTATTTATTTTAATCTGCTAAAATAAATACTATAATTTAAAAGTGATTAACTAAATACTGTTAATTAGATGATGTTTAGAACTTAAGTATAAAATTTTTTATTGATATATTTAACATGTTTATTTTATTAAAAAAAATTAATTTTGATTTTTATTTTTAATTTTTTCTATAAACTTCTAAGCAGACCAGATTTAGACTTGTAGCCTTCCTTAACCTGTAATATATAACAGGTCTTTCCCTTCTATCAAATAATAATGGACAATTTTTGTGAATAGAGTGAAGCCCTAAACTGTAGCTTATTTAGCTTATGTTTAAATCTTTATTTGTTTCTAAGCATCCAATGAATGATTAAAAAAATTAAATTTTCTTATATATTTTTTACTTTAAGAATAAAAAAAAGTTTTTAATTTATAATTTAAATTTTATTGGAATTTATGGTTAATTCTACAGCATTCAAATTGTTATTTAAACATCATTTACACTTAGAAGTAACTTGTATAAGAATGTTGTATTTATAAATGTAACAACACTTTAAATTATTTATCTTATACATTATGAATATTCAATTATGAATATTCAACACATTGGTAATATTTAGTTTATGAAAGAATATAAAAATAAATTATTCTTGCTGCTTTAATTCATAAATAGAAGAAAATTTTGTATAGTTAGTTTTTGTTTTGCTTGTACCTAACATTTTACATATTAACAGGTAGTTCAAGACCATATTTTATACAGTCCACTATTAAGAGCAGTCGTTTGAATTCACTTACAAGTGTTATAAATTTTATACTTGTTACAACTGGAATCCGTATTCTCACCATTATTACGATAAACAATAGCTTTAAAATACTAAAGTTCAAAGCAAATGACAACAATTCCGATATTACTTGATCTTTGCTGATTTGTGAGACAGTTTAATTAATACCTTACAATGCTTCGTCTTCAAGGCCCTTCTCTGCAACAGTTTTAAAGTTTTCCGGGTCCAGTCAGGATAAATCATGACAAAACTTTTTCTTGTTGTACAAAGCTTAAATCTAGTGACTGAATAATGCGGTCCATTATTGGGTTAAATACATTTACTCGAAAGTCAGCTAGAGATCTTAGGAATTTTCTTCATCATCTATGAGCACATCTGCCATATTTTTTTCTTTCTTCTACACCTGCAATGCTGTTTCCAAAGAGTCAGTTTATAATGTTTAATTTTCATTCGTAATCAACTTTGATATCTTGCCATTATATTTATTTATAAATTTTAATTCTGTTCTTGTCTGTTCTTTCAACTTTGTTGCAGGATCGTCTTAACAGTATTATTGGCCCTGGAAAACGTAATGCACTGGGTCCTACCTTCACAACCGGTGGGTGATCGGAAATTAGTGTTAAATTCTGGTCTGTGCATAAATTAGCATTAGGCTCCCGAACAAATGCCCAGCGTGACCATGCGTTAAGATGGCACGCTGGGCAGTTTAGAACTGCATGTAGTAAATATATATATAAATCATTTCAAATATATACAAATGCTGTCATTATTGTTTCAAACTCTAGAAGACTTGAAGTAAAACATTTGCTTCTTGCTTTGTTTTTCTGAATCTTATATCACTGATAAGTATTGACAGTGGAATCAAAACGTCCAAATACAGCTGTTGCTGCATTAGTTTTCCCGACTATCTAGTCTTGCCAATTAGCTTTAATCGTTTCCTAAATGTTTTCCAACAACAACACAACAATTCCTTTATATGATGCTTTCACAAAAGTTGCAAAATTATGAAACGAATTCAAAAAAGAAACTGCAGGCACGCAACGTTTTAATGTTTCAGTTTTCACCAAACTCAAGACATGGACGTAGCATTAATAAGCCACATCAGTAATTTTATTTTGTAAACCATTATACTGACCATGGTAGCTTGCAGCTCAATTTGTACTATCAGATAAACTTTATTGAGATCAATTTTAAGATGCTGCAATGTTTCAGTCAATAGATCAAAAACTATTTTTCCTGTACCATAGTTACTTGGCTTCAGACTTATTTATTATATTCTTAAATATAAAGTATCCTCGAGAAATGATTTTATNCAATTAACAAACCAAAAATTAATAATAGAATTTTATATATTTTTTATAATTTCCAAATTATTAACTATTAATGAGAAAAAATAACTAATTAAAGCATTGGAGAAGCAAAACATATGTGCATAGTAAGTCAAATGCTGTTTTATTCTGTCAATGTGCCATACTGTGACGGACCTGACGGCCAGGGAATTTGTATGAAGTTGGTCATGGAAATTAAAACAAAAATTTGAGTAGGAACCATGTATATAAAAAATCCTCATTGTCCATAAACTTAGAAAATCATTTACTAAAAATCTTTTAAATTTATGCTGTATTTAATTTAATTTTAAATAATAATTTAAGGAAATTACTGCAACATGTAATTTTAGTTTTATCATAGTTTAATTTAAGGAATCTCAAAGTTACATAGAACTAGATTCTAAATATATTTGTCTTAATAAAAAAATTCAAAAAATAATTGCTGCTGTTATATATTTTAGTTCCTAGTTTAATAGACTTACATAATTTGTCATAAAACTATACAAAACTGAGGTGGCCACCCATGAATCTCCTATAAAACTGTATAAGTTTTAATTTAAACTCCATCTTGGTGGCCACTGGTCATCTCACTTTAGGATATCTTGACCATTTAAGTGATATTTAGCTCCGTTTGTGGTCAACAGAAAAGGAAAAACAACATTAAACAAGATGTTGTATATAGAAAAGTACTTAAAATGGAATTGAATTTTGTTCATGTAGTTTTGGAACAGTTTGCCAAGTTTCCTCCCACAGATGACATTCAAATAAAATATATTATTTGTCTAGTGTAAATACAGACAATTTAAATCAGCAGTGATTGGTCCATGTCACTGTTATGTCACTCACAACACTTTACAAAGAAGAATTTGAAAAGACTGATGTAAAAGTCAGTTTAATTATTAACACATTTTTTTTTTGACACATCTGCATATGTTTCTGTATGACTTCTGTTTAATAATTTTATTTCTGAATTCTGTTTAAATACATCATTTAAATGAAACCTTTTATTCCCATACTAATTGCACCTGCTGGTACTAAAAACTGTTTAGGGTTCATTCAAGTACAGTACTAACGCAAACAGAACTTCTACTATACATCAATATTATATTAAATATTAATACATCAAACTTTCGTACAGAGTAATTAAACTATTACATATTGTAAAGAATGTACAGTATTATGTGAGGTTTTTTTTTGTTTATTTTTATAATCTGTGTTAAACTTTTAGCAGGATTCATAAGGATACTCTAATTACAGTTCTGTATCAATATTTACAACCCAACCGAGATGACCACCACATTTATGAGGCCTGAAATTGTATACCCCAAAGATGGCCACATGAGATTTTTACTGTATACTACATCATATATCAATACATATCAGAATTTATTGATTTAATGTATAAAATTTGTGAAATAAGGCAATTTTGGACATTTTAGGATAAAATTATAAGTAATTTTATACTTATTGAGAAAAGAAATATTTATTTTGTACAGAAAGGAACTCTTGGTCATCGATAGTTGGTCGCGGGTTCGTGCCTCACGTGGAGTTTTCCGGGTTTTCTACACCTAAATAGGGTCAGTTTCCCACAGAAAATCTTACCGGAAGAAAGGCAGATCAACCACGTGTCCCGCTGCCTTATGTTATCAAACAAACCTTGTACCAAAAAATTTGATAATGAAGACCAATAATCACACTGGTTATTCTTGATCCTTGCTTCTCACTTTATACTTAATTTAGAAACACCCGTTAAGTAAAAATGAATTATTTATAAATAACAAGCAGCAATGAATATTTAATTATTATATTTTAAAATTCCATTTTGATTTTGTTAATTAATTAGATACGATTGTTTTTGGTGAGTTCTCCTGTAGGACACAGGAAAAAATATTGAGAACCAGCTAAAAATGATATTTAAAAAAAAAATTAAATATAAAACAGATTACTTTTCGTTAACCATGTGGCCCAGGCAAATTTGAACTAGAGGGCCCCCATGTACTTGACTTCAGACATTTTTCTTCGAGGGAATTTGGGGCCCCTTTTTGCCCGTAGGATAACGCGCCACTGATAAAAATCATTACAATTTCCATTGACATATCTGAAACGAAAATAAAATCAGGCGTGCAAACTGGTATGACCTGTATCAATTGATCCAGTTATCAGGAAGGAAATCATCATTCATTAGAAATTCATTTGTCACATGCCGTCATCAAACGATTCTTACCTATAGTAACCACAAAAAAATAAAAAAAATTGCCCTAAGATATTACATAATAATGTTACACTATCCAGGAACCAGAATTTAAATACCGGTCAAGATAAATTAACCATTTTTCATGTTAAAAGAGTTCATATTGCCTTGAGATGATCCCTGTGACAACGTATTTCTTATTGATGCTCGCCTGACCTTGTACTTATTTTTACAGCATTCAATTACAGAATTATAGTAGTACTCGAGAATGTTATCGTTAAAATTTACGAAGTGTAGATTAAATTTTAGTGTGAATTTATGCTTAAAATTTATTATTTTTTATGGAAGATTTCGTCTTTAATCTGGAGGAAATCGATCAGGGGCCGTAAATGAGTTGTACTGTTAAGATGCAGTGAATTTGTCACTCGTAAATTTGTCTTTTCTGCGGTCTTACCACTTCACTTTTGACTGTGGACGAAAATAGGACACCATTTTTAATACTGGAAGCGCTAACATTTGAGATTATTTCCGTATTGCTCGTTTTAAATGTTTATTTATTTAAATATTAAATTCATACATAAACACTGCAAGATTTGTTTCAGTTAAACAAGCTGTAGTTTAGGGCCTCGCATTTTTACGTGTATCATTATTTGGTAAAGGAGAAGGGCCTGTATGTGCTTTAGCTTAAGGGCTATCCATTATGTATTTGTACAGTTTAATGGGTGGAGAAAAGTATATTATTGTACACGGGTATTGTCTACTTGGTCTTTTTTTAATAGTATTAGTGGCGTACGAATTCATTCTTATGCCTACTCGAGTAATTTCTTTAATGTCAAGAATGTACTGTACACGTAAGGGGATAGGGATTTACCAAAAGTAGGCTACGTCATTGTACACAGAAGAGAGGGAGGAGGTCCAAAGTGGCTAAAAAACTGTACGTTTAATTAATGGACGGCTCCTTAGGACCACAGTAAGTCTAAGTTTAGCCCTGACTGTAAATTACTAGTATAAAAATTGAAATGATCCAAGTGATGCCCTTTCTTTCCTTGAATAAAAATAAATTTTAGTTTTTATTAGAAATTATTTCAATTGTGTCAATCATGTTCCTTTTAATATTTCTACATCTCAACAAAATGAAAAACGATGTTCCATTGTGCTCGTACTTCATGTAATAAAATTTATATTACTATAAAAATTTACCGATGAAAAATAAATTATTCTTGTAATTGACGTATTATTATTATTATCGAACCCATTCACAGGATTTAAACGAGAAATCTAGGTCCTAATTAAAATAGGGACATATGTCCCCATTTGTAACAGGATGTAACATAGAAAAAGGCACGAATTATTTTTTAATTTAAAAATAACTGCAGTCGAAATTTTTCTAACATTTTTTACTACCAGAAACAGAATTAAATTTACTAAGGGCTCAAAGATTTGTTAATTTATCCATTAATTACATGTACAGTTTTTGAATCACTTTTGACTCCTTCCTCCTTGCTATGTTCTACTGTATGTACTTTTGGCAGATCCCCACTTTACTTCATGTACTGTATCTCTCCAGAATTTAAGAAATTATTAAAAAGTTCTGCAAATATTTTCCAACCAATAGTTAATTCACACGACTAGTAAGTAAGCTTGTGAGAACAGATTTGTATACAATAATACCACAGAAATTCCAGGTAGACAATGCCTCTATCCTCTTCCTACAAATCGTGTACAATGCTGTACTTTTCGCCATTCTCTTCCTCTTAAACTGTTCCTTAGTAAATTTATGTATTTACTAAGCTCTTATATATATATAAGAGCTTAGTAAATACATAAATTTTATTTAATATCATTATATCATTTTTAATCCAGCTGCTCCTCACTGAAAGTAGCTCTGTATATTAATTACAAATTCCTTATCATTAAAAAAAGAAAATTATTTTACAGAAGTTAATCATACTTTAAAATAATTAAATTGATAGAAGAAAATATTTCTAAATGTGTTTAAAATTTTTAAATGCATAAACATGGATAACAATACACATAAGAAGTCTGTTTTCGTGTCTTATACACATCATAGGAGTACACTTTAAGATATCAATGGCGATGATCTGTGATGTAAACAACTGAAAGTTTATCTTCTTTTGTTTATTAATATTATTTATTTATTATTATTATTATTTTTTATTTAAACACGAGCAAATGTTAAATTTTTCTTTTAAATATATCATGTTGCTTTTATTCAATTCAAAATATTATTTATAGCGTCCTCAAGTTTATTATTACTTGCAAATCAGTAACATAAATAATAAAACATTCAATGCATTAACTCATTTGGTGAAAACAACTTTTTTTTTTTCTTAAATTTCCTTGGAAATGAATAATATATCGCTTGTTTTGTTTCTCTTGCAATTTTATATTTATAAACAGTAGGGCCCGTGTTACCAGACCAATATTTCTAAGAAATGTCAAAGGGCCCTTAGCATTTCTAAGTGCTAAGAGCGTTGAGTATTTTTTAAAAAGTATTTGCAAGTACTGTATATTTTAATACTAAAGTTTGAAAAAAGTACGTTTTATATTCGAATAAATACAGTGTTATGAAGCGAAGAGGCATGTACAGGTATATGCAGAAGATGGAAATGTTATGTCACCTGTTTGAAAACTAGTTTTAAATGTATTGATAAATTTATTAATAAAGTAAAAAGATAAGAGCAATAAACATAAACAGAAATATATTCCAAGAACTTCGATATATTTTTGAATAATAAATTTGGCCTATAGGAAATTTGCCGGTATTTTATCATATTTTCGTGTTTAAAAAGTTATACAGACACATAATACTTTGTTAAGACAGGAAAGCCCAAATCTGATGATCGTATTGCTTTCATATTACACAGATTACAATGGTATAATACTCTTTCACAAATTGTTGAATTGCTTGCAAACCACACATTTAATTGGCTCATATTTTATTCTGCTAAAATACAGTAGAACCTCCAATTTTTGTGTTGCTATCAGTGGTCGTTGTTTAGAGGTTTCATTGTATTTATATTAATGGTTGGAACCAGATGTTATCCTGAACAAATTTACAACTAAACTAAACTAAACTTTAAAAATTGTCGAACGACGTTGCGTTTATTTGTCCGATAAACTGTTTAAAAACAATTAATTATAAATAGCATTTGAGTAAATACTGCGATTATCTTCTTTTGATGTAAAACAGATATTATACTAATAAATAACGATAAGGTAGACTATTAGTAAAATTAAACTATAAACAGATTACATAGGGTTTCTGAAAACTAGCCCCTCTCACAAGGGTCAGAAAGGCCTTTTGGCCTAAACCTGGCGCTTGTACTAATTATTTATTCTATTGCATTTCTTGTCTGTTAAGAAATAATTAATTTTTTATGAAATTTTAATGTTTTAATATTAATTTTGTTTTAATATATGATATATAAAATGCAAAGGTTGAAAAACTATAGTGATGCCCACTATAATGATTTTGTATAGAGGAAGTAGGTTAATCAAGGGCCCAGGTCCTATTACCTTTGTAAGTAGGATAAATAAGTGAAGAAAAATCAAATAAATCTATGAAAAATATTTGAATGTGACAAACTCATTTATACAAATGTATAATAAAGTCAGATAAGCAATAGAAGTCAAATATATAGATAAGCCCAAAAGTCAGTTAACCAATGTAAAAACTAATTAGCTAAATATTTTATTATTTACAGATTTAAAAAGTCGCTAAAAGTGAGATTATACTTGTTTAATAAACGAATTAAAATGTTTTGACACACTTTCACTAATTGCAGAAACACACAGTTAATTGACTTTTGAGCCAGGCTGTATAATTTAAAACAACTTTACTAAGAAATAAACTCGTTTCAGACTGTATTTCAACTATAATTATTATAAACAACTGTATTAAAAGCTTATTGAGCCTTGAATTAGTCATCATTAATATTCGAAAAAGTAAAGATTTATTGTAAGAATTATATAAATTGCACATTGCATATTGTTTTCTGCATTAATTTATTCTTGTCAAACAAACTATTATTGTCCATGCTAGAAGGTCGTGGTTACTTTTTTCAGTAATTTAAAATAATAATAATAAAATACAATTAAACATATTTCATTGTTAAATATCATTTATAAAATTCTAGCTTTCTAAATGCCATTGTTCATTGTTGATATTTAGAAAAATAAACAATAAAAATAATATATAAGTTATTAAAAATATTATATTTCAAGTTAAAAATAACTCATTTAGAGGAAAACACAATGGAAAATAATAATAATAATTATTATTATTATAGAAAATTATAATAGAAAATTTAGTGGGAAATATATAAGCAGATAAAAATATAATCTATACAAGTTTTATGAATAGGTATAATATATTAATAAACAATTTACGATAAGAGAATATGAGAATTTAATTCACATTAAATATTTTCTAAGTAAAAACTGATATAATAATTACATATTATCAAAATTGCAACATTAAAAATGTAGAAAAATAAATAATTAAATAATATAGAAAATGTGTAAGATGTAAAATGTGCCTGTGTTTATTGAAATTTTGTAATATTAATATGTTAAAAAATAATAATAGATATATGAAAAACATTTATTATTACATAAAATATTGTTAATTAAACTTCACATATTACATAACATAACATAACACACCTTTACAATATTTATAAAATAAACTTATAAATGTCAACTAAATACTGTTTATAATTTATTTTTAAATAATAACCATGTTATAGATTACACATTAAGTGAATGTGTGAAAATTTCTATATCTTTCTAAGCTAAATTTATCATGTCATTAATATATTTGGACTTATTTTAATTTTTAAAATTAATTTTTTACATGAAAGAGTATTTGTATTTCATGTGTTTAAATGAAATATAGACTAAGATTTTACTCTATTAAATCTATTCTATTTAGTTCTTAGCTGCCAACAATTCAATAAAGAGTTATTTCTTGTCTTTTACTATTTTATATAGTCTAATTAAAGCCTTATTAGCTTAATATTTGAACATCCTAATGAAAAGAAACATCAATATGACCTACAATTCTAAATGAAAATTTAATATTTAATAAATAATAATATTTCATGTTTTAAATAGTCTGTGCAATAAAAATTTTTGCTAAATAAACATATATTTTTTAGTAATTAGTGTACATATATTGTACAATACATATTACTGGCAATGCAGATTACTGAAATTGAATTTATAATTTTTTTATTTTATATAAATGGTAGATATTTTTAGATAGTTTGCTTGTACCTAACATTTTACATATTAACAGGTAGTTCAAGACCATATTTTATACAGTCCACTATTAAGAGCAGTCGTTTGAATTCACTTACAAGTGTTATAAATTTTATACTTGTTACAACTGGAATCCGTATTCTCACCATTATTACGATAAACAATAGCTTTAAAATACTAAAGTTCAAAGCAAATGACAACAATTCCGATATTACTTGATCTTTGCTGATTTGTGAGACAGTTTAATTAATACCTTACAATGCTTCGTCTTCAAGGCCCTTCTCTGCAACAGTTTTAAAGTTTTCCGGGTCCAGTCAGGATAAATCATGACAAAACTTTTTCTTGTTGTACAAAGCTTAAATCTAGTGACTGAATAATGCGGTCCATTATTGGGTTAAATACATTTACTCGAAAGTCAGCTAGAGATCTTAGGAATTTTCTTCATCATCTATGAGCACATCTGCCATATTTTTTTCTTTCTTCTACACCTGCAATGCTGTTTCCAAAGAGTCAGTTTATAATGTTTAATTTTCATTCGTAATCAACTTTGATATCTTGCCATTATATTTATTTATAAATTTTAATTCTGTTCTTGTCTGTTCTTTCAACTTTGTTGCAGGATCGTCTTAACAGTATTATTGGCCCTGGAAAACGTAATGCACTGGGTCCTACCTTCACAACCGGTGGGTGATCGGAAATTAGTGTTAAATTCTGGTCTGTGCATAAATTAGCATTAGGCTCCCGAACAAATGCCCAGCGTGACCATGCGTTAAGATGGCACGCTGGGCAGTTTAGAACTGCATGTAGTAAATATATATATAAATCATTTCAAATATATACAAATGCTGTCATTATTGTTTCAAACTCTAGAAGACTTGAAGTAAAACATTTGCTTCTTGCTTTGTTTTTCTGAATCTTATATCACTGATAAGTATTGACAGTGGAATCAAAACGTCCAAATACAGCTGTTGCTGCATTAGTTTTCCCGACTATCTAGTCTTGCCAATTAGCTTTAATCGTTTCCTAAATGTTTTCCAACAACAACACAACAATTCCTTTATATGATGCTTTCACAAAAGTTGCAAAATTATGAAACGAATTCAAAAAAGAAACTGCAGGCACGCAACGTTTTAATGTTTCAGTTTTCACCAAACTCAAGACATGGACGTAGCATTAATAAGCCACATCAGTAATTTTATTTTGTAAACCATTATACTGACCATGGTAGCTTGCAGCTCAATTTGTACTATCAGATAAACTTTATTGAGATCAATTTTAAGATGCTGCAATGTTTCAGTCAATAGATCAAAAACTATTTTTCCTGTACCATAGTTACTTGGCTTCAGACTTATTTATTATATTCTTAAATATAAAGTATCCTCGAGAAATGATTTTATTAAAAAATTTTGGAACTTTTATTATATTTTTAAGATAATAAAAAGTCATTAACATTTTTAACATATTGTCTACTGACCAATCCATATATATATATATAATATACACTACTATAAACTAAGTTTTTAATATTTAAATACAAAAAATTGCTGTTAAAAACAGATTAAATAATAATATAAAAATAAGTTTTCCTGACTATCTTTTGTCATTTTTGAACAGATTCTAATTCAAATTTAATTTGATGAACTTAGATTAAAAAACTGATTAATTATATTTATTAATATTAATTTCTTAAAAATTTGCACATTATAATATGACTGAGTGTTAAAACAGTGTATAGGAAGATAGAAAATAAATGGATAATCTATTTTATCTAGACCTTGATATTACTTGCAGTTTTTTTTTTAATTAAAATAATAAATTATTATGGTAGTTATAAATTTTCTGGTTATTAAATTTATAAAATACAATCCTTACATAATTTGATATATATTGTAGAGTGTTTATAAATGTTTATAATTTTAAAGATAAATTTAGTATATAGTTATTAAACTGTTAACTTTAACCTAGTTAATTTTATTTATTTTAATCTGCTAAAATAAATACTATAATTTAAAAGTGATTAACTAAATACTGTTAATTAGATGATGTTTAGAACTTAAGTATAAAATTTTTTATTGATATATTTAACATGTTTATTTTATTAAAAAAAATTAATTTTGATTTTTATTTTTAATTTTTTCTATAAACTTCTAAGCAGACCAGATTTAGACTTGTAGCCTTCCTTAACCTGTAATATATAACAGGTCTTTCCCTTCTATCAAATAATAATGGACAATTTTTGTGAATAGAGTGAAGCCCTAAACTGTAGCTTATTTAGCTTATGTTTAAATCTTTATTTGTTTCTAAGCATCCAATGAATGATTAAAAAAATTAAATTTTCTTATATATTTTTTACTTTAAGAATAAAAAAAAGTTTTTAATTTATAATTTAAATTTTATTGGAATTTATGGTTAATTCTACAGCATTCAAATTGTTATTTAAACATCATTTACACTTAGAAGTAACTTGTATAAGAATGTTGTATTTATAAATGTAACAACACTTTAAATTATTTATCTTATACATTATGAATATTCAATTATGAATATTCAACACATTGGTAATATTTAGTTTATGAAAGAATATAAAAATAAATTATTCTTGCTGCTTTAATTCATAAATAGAAGAAAATTTTGTATAGTTAGTTTTTGTTTTATTTAAATTGTTTAGTCGGCATAGGTCTGTAATTACTTATGCTTATTAATTATTACTACTACTATTATTATTATTAGGCATTTAATTATATATCCTTTATAATATTAAACCAGATTTATAATTTATTATAATATATGTATTTCACTTCTTTCCTTTTTGTCTATAGCATACCTGAAAGAGGCATTAGCTGGTATCCAATTGGCATGTATGTATGTATACATGCTCTATTAAAGACTTGTTTTTACATTCATAGAAATGGATTTCTATCAGAACTCCTAAAAAAGGAAAAAAAATATATTGTCAGTAATTAAGATAAAAAGAAAATTCTCAATTTATATGAATGAGTTGAGAATCCAAGAAATTCAGCATAAAAAGTTCTCAATTTGAATAAGATTCTGATTTTATAATGAAAGTAACATGTGTAGCTTGATCAAAAAGAGTTGTCTGAACATATCTATTTTCATCTTTATGAGTTCAGTCACATTTGTTTCTTTTTAAAATTTTTCAAAAATTTTTTGCATTCTAAAGAGTTGGCAATGAATCATAAAATTTATCTTAAATATCTAAAACAAAATATCACACATATAATCAGCTTTAAGATGTTTATTAATAACTCTGTGGTTTATTTTATTATTAAAACTTGCTTAAAAAATACATATAAAATTTAGTATATAAACCATATGTTTATTCAAAGATCCAGACTAAAAAATTAGTGTATGGTTTATAATTTTTCAAGTATATATTTATTACTTAAATTATTATATCTAAGTAAAATTGACTTTCTAAGTGTAGTTATAAGTCATGATTATAATTATATTGCAATTTCATTTTTATTGTTCTAGAATTATAATTATAAAGTATTTTTAGTGTATGCACTCATTCAATTTTGATTAATATGCAGCATGTATGTTGTATAATTGTAAGAAAATAGTCTAATAATCTACACACCCAAAATTATTCAGCATTAAATCAGACTTATAAACAAGAAATGTATTAAGTAAAATATAGTTAATTTAAAGTGATGTAATTACACAGACAACTTGTTGAAATATTGTAATTGTAATTGAAATATGTAAATGGAATGGGAAAAAATCATAAAAATTTAAATTTAGAAAATTAAACTTGTTTTGGATGAATATTTTTACAAAGATATTTTTAAAAATAATATAAATTTCATAAAAATATAAAAATTAGAACTGTAGAAAGTCAAACATGAAATGAAATTTAATATCCTGATTCCAACAACCTGATTCCAAAATTAATACCTTTTAAATCATTAGCCAATAAATCTTTTTTTCACAATACAAATTTGAAATCTTAATTATTTCATAATCAATTATAATTTCCATTAGCATAATTTAGTGACTAGCAAGAACCTTTTTTTTTTCCATAGTACTGACTAATATGATTCACGTTCATTTATAGTTCCGTTAAAGACCTTCGTACATTTATTAATCGCGGTTTTGACATTGATTTCTATCTAATATCTTTTTAAGCGTGAAATGAATAATAATAAACTGATTTGATAATCTAAATTTCTATGTCATTGTTTAATAATTCGGGGGCAAACGCCGATAACACGAAGCACAATTTTTAAATAGAAATTGGGAAATTTAGCGTTTAATGATAATATTTTCGTATTTACATTTAAGTAAATAAATATTTTTAACTCCGCCTAAGGGCACTAAGAGGGCCTTTAAAGCAAGCCCATTATGGGTTTGGCCAGGCCCACAATGGAGCGGTTTGGTGATGAGGAATGGAACTCAGAAAGACTAGCACTGTAAAATTTCTGGGGTTTTTTGACTCCTTCAAAAGCGATCCTGGGTTCTCCACAGCGGTAGGCTACCACCCTAACCGCTATTGTAAATGAGAGACACATCTCACTATATTGGACGACCAGTTAACGCCTGAGTGGTTCCAATAGCATGGTCCTCCTGCCCATTATGCCGCAACGGTAATAAACTGAATTGAGCGCATGGCACTGTAGAATGGATCCGTTGCTCTCCTGATCTTAACCCCCTCGTATATGCCTACTGGAGGTATGATAAAGAAGAGGAGTTTTGGTAAAGATCATCAACATCCATCATCTGAAGTAATCATTTCGAATAAATGTGCTAGAATTCACGAAGATACTACATTAGACGTACTATATATATTGAAAATGTCATTTATTAAAAATTTATCCGTGTTCTGTAGTTTTATCTGTTCTAAAATTTCTTTTGAATCATATTTTCTCTTAGAAAACTTATTGCCTTCTGTTGAAAATTAACTATGTACCTATTTTTCGCATCGATTAAACGATAAGACCACTATATGAAATTTTCAGGACAACATGAATCAGTCAGTTCATTTTCAAATTAGCTCCCAGTGGCCGAATGGATAAAACCACTGAACACTGCTACAGTACTTTACTTGTTCGCGGATTCGCGCTTCACTAACAGGCTGATCATTGGAGTTTTCCGGGTTCTCTTCACCTGTCTAAATAGGGCCAATTTCCCATAGAAAATTTTCCTGGAAGAAACTCCGCTTAGTAGATCTCATAAGTGTTGAATTGTCTTCTCCATTAATCCAATCATTTTCGAAGTATTTTATATACAGAGTATATCAGAATGACGTTTCAAAAATTTGTGGGATTGTAGAGGATGAAATTTGAACGTTTTGATATAAGGAACCCATAGCCGGAAATGTGGTATAAAGTTTCTACAGCGATAGGAAGTGCTTGACCGCCCTTCACTTTGGTAGCTACCCTTCCGTCCATTGACGTCATGTTATTGTTCTTGACTTCTCCTCTGAGCTTATGTAAAGTCCCTTGTGTACGCAACACCTGTAGGAACAGTTCATGAGCTTACGGAGCACATCTTTACAGCATTTAATATCATCAGAAGGGAGCGTGGCATCTTACAGAGAGTCGGACAAAACATGGTTCGTTGTTGCACATTATCTAACGAAGTTGGTGATCGCCACATTGAACATTTACTCTAAAGTAGTGCAGCCACCGATTCCATGTACAGTTTGATTGTACTCTACTGTTTTGTCAATAAAACTTGCCATAAAGACTATTCAGCTGTTTCATTCAGCATACTGACTGCAAAGTGCAAAGTGCTGAAGAAACTTTATATCACATTTCCGACTATGGGTTCCTTATATCAAAATGTTCAAAATTTCATCCTCTACAATCCCCCATATTTTTAAAACGTCATTCTGATACACCCTGTATATTGTTATAAGATGACAACAGACTTTAAATGTTTATTATCATCATCATCATCATTTTGTATCCACTGTGACAACATATTGCTCTATTAGTCATATCATCCTTAATTTACTTCTGCTATTCCAAATTTGGTGTTTCCTCAATATCCAAAAAGTTTATTCCTATTTTTTTCAACATCGTACATTGGTTTTATGCATTAATGAATTTACCATTATGCAAATAATAAATACAAAAAATATAATAATTTAAAATAATAATTAACATATTATTCGCCAATGTTTCATAGATCAAAATCTAAAAGTGAATATATAAATAATGAATTGAATATGCCTCTAAAGCACAAGAAAAAAAAAGGCCTGTGTTGAAAACGATCGTAAGCAAAAGAATTTACGACTATCCTTAACTTATTTTACGAGATACATTTCACGAACAGAAAGAAAACACGTAAAGTTTACTGTTTTGGTAAAAAAATTTATATTTGAATAGTTAGATATCTATATCCATAAATCAAATTTTAAAAATTATATAATTATATATAAAGATTCTACGTTATTTGCATAATACTATGTAGATGTGTTAGGTGAAGAAACGGCCCGACATATCCGAAACGTAAAAAATTTATGAAGAGTTGCTCCCAGATTCGTTCTCGAGCAGGGCTATCGAGAGATTGTATGAAGGTCCGGGGTAGACAGGCCCTTTAGCCCTTTTTCTTTTTTTTTTTTCTTTGAACAAATGAAAGGGGTAGAGCCATCGAGAGAAGGAACTAGAGAAAAATTCCTTGCTTCCCTCCCGATGGAGTCCCAGGTCTCTATAGCGTTAGAATGATGCCTTTCCTGCCTCGGCCCCTTTTATTACATTTTAAATAATTGTGAATTTATATTACAATTTTAAACTGAAATAGAGAAGACTAAAAAAAGAAGTGTATTAATCTGTAACGAAACTTAAAAGTCATTGTTTATCCACGTCATTTTAGATAAAACAGTATATTTCGGTTTATGAGTTAATCATTTATATCGATATCTCTGATAAGTCTAGACGTGTATCTAAGAGATAATCTTTGATTAGATAGTTCGGTCAAATGTAAATGCGTAACATAAAAAATTCTTCTATAAAAGCTCCAACAGCAGTTAGAATCCCATCACCGTTCTTCTAGAAACAAGAACACGAACAATACAAACAATGACCATCGATATCTACTACGCTCCAGTTAGTGGACCATGCCGCGCTGCCATGATGACAGCAAAGCACATTGGTTTGGAACTGAACGTTAAGAAGATTAACTTAATGGCAGGAGAGACCAGAAAACCTGAATATCTTGCTGTAAGTTTTGCTTTATTTAAGCCATTAAAATTAAGAAAAGTAGGCTTATGTATAATATTCTCTGTAGATGAATCCTCAACATTGCGTGCCAACCATTGACGACAATGGATTTATTTTATGGGAAAGGTTAGTATCATTTTGCAAAGGTCTTCATTTGCATAATTAATGTCTAATATTAAAATTATGTTCATTAGCCGAGCCGTTATGACTTATTTTGTCAACAAATATGCTCCCGAGAGCGATTTATATCCCAAAGATCCTCAGAAAAGAGCTTTAGTGGATAAAATGCTCTATTTCGATATTGGTCTTTTATATAAAACCTTGGCTGAGACTTTGGTAAGTTACAAGCATATAAATTATAAATAATTTTCAGATAATAATTTATGTACGTACTTTTATAGTTTGGACCCCTTTTCCGCGGGGAGAAACTTAATCCCGATAAAGAAAAAGCATTCAGAGATGCTTTAACTCTGTACGATGGATATCTTCAGAAGACTCCTTATGCAGCTGGATCTCATATTACTCTGGCAGATCTGTCATTATTAGCTTCACTCAGCTTTACAATAGTAAGTTTATTTTACAGTTAAAGAATTTTCTAAATAGGAAAAAACATTTTAAAATGTTTATTTTGCCTTTTCAGCTGGCAGATTACGACATTAGCGATTTCCCACACGTAAAAGCCTGGTATGAAAAAGTAAAAGATGAACTCCCTTATTACAAAGAAGTTAATGAAGAACCCATGAATGCTTTCAAGGCTATTTTGGAACAGAAACGGGCTAAAAAATAAATATTTCAATGTCAGTGTGTTTTAAATGATTTTTTGATATTGGTCAATTTTTGTAAAATTGTAAAAAAAACCATTGAATCTGTTAATTTTAAATTAATTTGTTATTTTTAATGATACAAATAAAGAGGTAATTTGCGCATAAATTGTTTATTTTGTGATTTCTTTTTTTAAATTTTACTTTCCTTCTTTATTTTTTATTGTACAGTCAAACCTCTGAACAAAGGGAACATAAATTTTGGAGGTTATTTTTGGTTATTATTTTGGATATTATTTAAAGGAATTTAAATAATAGTGGCACAAATCAAAATAGGATAATTATGCATCGAAGAATAGGCTAAAAAAGCAGATAAACATTTTTTAAATTTAAATAATTCGGATACAATAGAAAAACTATGATATCATCTGCCATAAGAAGCCAATACGTGACTGCTGGAAGCAATTCATAATCATAGATAAACAACTATGAAGACAATTAAATATAATTATAAAAATTGGCCTTCATGCTTCTCTATTTAATTCTTTTGAATATTTTATATACAATAATATATACTAATAATAAAGTATATTCATAAACACTACTGGTTAGGTTAGGAAACACAGAAAATGCTTTATTGTAGTCTTTAACACTTAGTTCTCATGAGGAATATGTATTATGTAATATAATAGTAATGAATAGGTAATTTCACACGTTTCTGACGTATTTTTAAAGTAAATTTATTAAAATACTTTTGTCTTTCATCTGAGTGCTATTTTTTTATGTTATACATTCCTGTAAAGTTTTCATGCTAAGCAGTATAGCAATTTGTCAGGCTGATACAGAACTTTTCAAATATAAATTCAGAATTATTTAAAAAAAAAAAAAAATAGTATTTACAGAATTTGCATTCATTTTTTATCTAGAAGAATCTCTTTAATCTATATCTCTATTATCAAGTGTAATTTAAATAGTAATTTTCGATGATGATTCAAAAATATTTGTTTATATTTGTACTTGTGTCTTCAAAGTATAATACTTTGTACTTGTGTCTTCATGTAATTCTTAGGAAATTCATAATATATTCGTATTATTTCTTATTGTACAGTAAGTAGTATTTTTCCAATTGTAAAATTACAAAATAGAAAAGCTTAGCGCATTTTTTATTTCTCAAATAAATAAGCGAGATTATGGTAATAAATAATATAAATTTCATCCTTGGATTTTAAAATCTTTACAAGAATCCGGTTCCAGATGTATTTTTAATCAATTTACATAATCGTAGGCAGGGAAAAGGTCGACTTTTGCCAGTGTTAATCGTGTTCTTGTGGTTAGAAGTTCAAAATTTCATCCTCTACAATCCCCCATATTTTTAAATTTAAATAATGATATAATACTAATTATTTTAAAAAAGTATTCCCTTATTCTTAGAAATATTATAAACAAAATAACACGAATTAATAATTACATAAAAACTGGAAAAACGTGTAAAGAATTAATTATTTCTATACAACTTTTCTGTATTGAGCTGAATACAGAAAAGTACTGATAAATAGAAAAAAAACATCTTCTTTTTTTCATGCATTTCTATTTATTACAATAAAAATTAACGTTTTAATTTTTAATTAATATAACCTTGACTTACCTATGTACTTTAAAAGACTTCAAAACTTACTTAAAAAATTAATTTTGCTAAAATTTTGTTTTAAAATTTAAGCGATTACATATAAGACCCGGCGGCATATCATATTTTTCCATTAAGGTTGCGTGTTTTACTCTTGTTTAAGGCTATTTCCACTCTTTTTCCTTATGGTTAGCTGTTTGGTTAGACAGGAAGTCAAGTGGAAAGAGTGGCTAGATATTTATATATAAACAAACAGCTAATTTAATATTATTATGGGATTAAAATATCATAATAAAAAATAAAATTAATTAGCCTATTTACTTTGAAACATAATCTGTTCTAAAGTTAAAATCAAAATGGCGATTGATAATTGATATTTTCTCGTGTGAATTAAAAGCTTAAAATTAATATTTACAAACAATTTTCCTATACATTTTCTTATTTAATTTAGTAAACGAGCACTTGAGCTTTCTCTTGTTTCATTTTCAGTTCTGCTTTTATGTAGAAAAGATGGTTGCTAAGCGGAAAGTGTTGCTATTACAGCAAAAATTACCTGTGATTAATTGTGCAGTGGATAAAGGTGAGAACCTTCAAACAACCTTCTGTTAAACTCGTGTTGTCAAATAAACGAAAATACAGTACTATAAATGCGAATTTTATTATCCCTGGCTTTGTATTATCCAGGCACACCTATCTCTATCATTATCCCGTTTAATGGAGTTTTCGCTGTACATCACTAACACATAAACATAACTTGTACTGTACTTAGAGGAATGCTTTGGTTACAATGCTCGAAGCGTTTGAGAAAATTATATTATTATTGTGTCTATGTCGTTTCAACTATTACAGTATAATATCAAATTTGTTATATGATTTTTGGGAGCATTTCGAGTAGAGATGGGCGAATTCTATTCACGAATACTAGTTTTTCTTTATTAATTTGTTAATATATTAAAATAAATAAGAAAAGCTAAATAATAAACATTAAATAAATTAATGTAAGTATTCGGAGTCTTCGAGATATAGTTAATAAAAGCTGGTAACGTTGTTGCTAGACTTTCCAGGCAATATTTGTTTTCATCCCTAATAATTGCTATCATTACCTTTATTAGTCTTCAGATTGGTTCCGAAGATATTAACGAAACTAATGGCCATATCTCCCAAACCAATGGTCTGATTTTCTTGAAAATTTCTATCAATTAATGCATTTGTTTGGGAATAAAACATTAGTATTACATAATTTCGTATAGTGCTCATAATAAATAAACTGTTATATAGACACTATTGTATTAAGTTATTATCTAAATAAAACATGTTTTACATGTATTTTATTACTATTTTACTATCAAAAATCAATTATCTTGAATGTTAAAAGTCATTTACTCGTCTGTGTATTTTATTTAATCGTCTACTCTTGGAGGAAAGTAAGCCATTTGTTTCTGATGTATCAGTTAGATTAAAATGTCATCATGACTGAACAGTGCCATTTCCTCTCAATTATTTACACTTATCTATAAGATATGTTACTTTTTTATCAAAATTTGATAAGCAGGTGATGATTCTAAAAGTCCATTTCAGGCATTTTTTCTCTTTTAATTTCAATATATCATTTAGAGTAGGGGTTCCTAGTATGGTCGCTAGCGATCTCTCAGGGGTCAATAGATTTATCTGGGTGTTATAAATTACTAGGGATCGTTTGAGGGTCAGTGAAGAAATTAATAATATAGTACAATGTTAATTGATATATTTTCAAATTATTGATATATTAAAGTAAAACACAGTTTTATTATTGCAATAATTACAGAATTACCATTATATTTAGTATAGACCTAAGCCTATATATATTTTATAATTTTATTTATAAATTAAAAAATTTAGTATGAAATATTTTATTTGATAACAGATAGCCTTCATGAGAAATTTTAATGGCATTTTAGGCATAAAATTTGAATTTAAAATATAAAAGATCATTGTCTCAAACCGTATCATAGCCCTCTCAGTACCGGTGGAATTCTCTGCATGCAATTTATATTCAATTCATCTTAGATAGTTATTTAAAATATCCAGTTAATAGTTTCAGTTCACACTTTTCACTCCCATCAACAATGTACCCTTTGGCATGTTCTCACATAGGCTCAAATATATGAATGGTGACATGGTAAAAACACTTCAAACTCAAAAATTTTCATCTATAAAAGTGCTGTTCGTATTTCACTAATGCAATTTACTGTATAGATACACTCCACAAGTAGTTAAGTAGTAGTTAATCCTTTGCATTCTGGAAAGCAGCATTGGCATTGACAAAAAGTAGCAGTGTTGGAATTGCTTATACATTTAGAAATGGAGAGCATAGGAACAACCTTTCTGCAAGTTGCTATGTACTGGTGCAAGTTATCTTCTGAGGAAGTCTCTTCCACATCTGTACTATTCTCTCCGTGGATTAATTGTTTAGCAAGGTATAAACGGAGTTGACAATATAATGCGGAGCACGTACTGTTCATTTTTATTGTTTCGCAGCAAAGTGGTAGTACGAGATCATTTGGTCGCAGCACTCCCCGTGTGTTGATTAGAATTCCCTATCACAGTAAAGCAATATATCTCCGGTGTTACCGTTTACAACATCGTTTATCGCAATAGAGGAGCACGCCCATTTATTAAAGAATAAAATAAACTGAAAGCCAGGAAAACATTAAAAGTAGAGAGCCTATGCCTTCTACAATGACACGCATTTATGACATAATTATAAGATCTAAAACACAAAAGTTTATCAAATTAATTATATAATCACATTCCCTAGAGTGATACAAATATAATCTACTTAAAAGTGTAAAGTAATTAATCATATATATTAATTTATTTTACGTCCAGATGAAGAAGCCACTCTACAGCGTGCGAGAACCGCCATTTTTGAAAAAGTTACAGCACTGTCAGATCATCAAAACATGTTTTTTTCCTTCTTTTCAAAATAGATCATACAACAGATCTCAATTTATATGATTCTAAAAAGAATGATAAAAAAAACTAAAAAATTAAATGTTTTCTATTGTGGACTGAAAGACTTTGATGCCTACTGGAGGAGCCTGGTAGAATCCTACTTCTTTAGGAGCTCTATGTTAGGGCCCACGCTCAAATTTACGAGGGCCTCGGTAAAATTTGTTACAAATTAGTCATTCCATTGTTTATTTTGTGTATTATATTTAATAAAGGTTTAAAAAAAAAAATAAATTGAGGATCTCAAAAAGTACATCGCTTGACTTCTGACAGGTCCTGAGTTGTTTAATTTGTAATTTTAAAGTAATTTAGACAAATTTTTTTGTTAGATTTCACACAGAAGAGAGTTGGAAATCTTAAACTTTTTCTTTTTTCCTGTAAAACATTTCAATATATTCTAACAGATTAAGGCTATCATACAAAACTTTCATTCGTGCTTTTTTTTAAACATCGATCTATCTGCACAGAACTGGAGGAAATCATATTAAATCTGTCAGAAACTATTTTCTTTTGTGTGAAAGAAATTTTTTATGGAAGTGATCAAGAAGAAAATTCCGTGAGAACGAAACAGGCATCTTCATATAATTTAAAATGGCTACTTAAAATCTCTTAATTTGCATAGTGAATGATAAAATGTACTCTTAACTTTTAAGTTAAAGTTGCATTCGTTTCGTCAGAGTAGTGTAAACCACTACGTCAATTCGACGTCATTTTACGCTTCCTCATTAAGAATGACGTCAAAATGACGTAAGAGGGTGCACTATTCTAACAAAACGAATGCTGTTTAAACATTTCTGGTGAAATATTTTCCCTTAAAGTTGGCAAATTGGCAAGCTTTAGGTGTTATTTATAGAAATATAATATATAATTTCCATTCGAAATGTGAAAATTTAATTGGAAAAATATATTAAATGTAATTTTCTACAATTGAATGAATATAAAAACTACATATTACATAAAATTAGTTCAATACACGAGGCCCTATCGCAAAGGAAGCCAGTATGACCATTTATTAAGGAAGAAGTTCACTAACGAAGGCCTCAAATACATTTATTAAAAATTATTCACTTAATTTATTATTTAAAAGTATAATGAATCTTTTAAACACTGTTCTTTTGTGTTTTTAATATACTGGAGTCTCAAAAATCTAAGTGAATCTAACCTATCGATCCATGGGAGTCCATAAAAGATTTTCCAAGGGGAAGGGCAAAGCTTGGAAACATAATTGCATCAATACATTTTTATTTAATTATTTAAATTTTACGGTTTTACACAAGTAGATTATAGTATTGCATCAATACAAAAAGACAGACAAAGTGTTCAGTGATGGAGGGTGTAAGGTTTCGTATCTCAATCACTTTTACTATTATAATTTATGGAATTTTTTACTCTATCCCAGGGAAGGGCAAGTGCTTCGTTTGCCTCCCTCTGCAGACGTCCATGTCTCGACCTGTGAGAGCTTAATTTAGTCATAATAAACACATAGACTTTCATCTTAGTCCTCGAAAAATGCACAAAAATCTTTATTATATAAAACTGCTCACAAAAAAACCTCCAAATTACGGCCACATCCAAACAATGGTAATTTTTTTTATAATGTTCCCGTCAGTGACCGTTGTTCGAAGGTTTGACTGTAATTACTTTATATCCTCTTACATAAAAAAAAAATACGATAAACAATCACTAATATTATTTAATTAAATAAAATTAAGAAAAATAAAATACAATTGAATTTCTACCTAAGTTAGTCTATATAAGCTTATTAAAGAATTGATTGAGTAACATATAAGCTAAATTTTTTATGATTCAATTAAATAAAAATGATTTCACTGAATCCACTTTCTTTGATATCACTTAATAACAACCCCTATTTCAACGTTAAGTGGTTATCAAGTACCGCGAAAGTACATGAAAATAGGAGTGTTTTGAAGCTATCTACAAGACTTTATAGAAATAAAACTACTGGATAATATAGTAAAAGAATTAAATATTAAAAATTTACAGCATATTCTACCCTATAATCATGTCTACTAATTAAAATAACAGTAATTTGATCCTCTAAAATTTATTTTTCCGTTTGAATTTCAGCTTTATATTCTTTTTGTTTTTATACCTCTTTTTTAAATTTGTTTACTTAATATGCTTATATATATTTTTTTAAATTTTACTCCAAAATGTGAATTATACGAAAAGTAATTAAATATAATTACAGACTAATAAATATAAGTTTGGCCATGAACTTTGAATGTCCTTAATTGATTTCAAGCATCCTTTGGGAAAGTATAAGGTTTGAGTTTTGTTTTCAGTTCTGTAGAATTGAATAGAAAAAATAGTTTCTTTTAAAATTATTTTCGTGTAAATAATATGATGCTATTTAAAAATATAATTAACGGAATATTAAGAAGACATTCCTAGATAATTAAGCTAAATAAGCTGCAGCTAGGGCCTAGCGTTAACTTAAAACCATATTTTTACACGTATCATAGAAGAGAAGGTTTGTTGTATGTTATAGTTTAGGGCCATATGTCCTGACTGATGGGCTTAGAGGGGCTCGAGGGGGCCTTTCTGAATTTCCGTAGAAGCCAATTGCTAGTAGAAAAACGACACGGTTAAGGTGTCGGCTATTAAATTCGAGAAATGAACTCCCCGAAAAAAATTCTGATTACGGACTTCATATATGATTAAAGCTCAATCTTAGGTCTATTAAAAAGGCCCCACGTTTACATTTTGTACCGGGTCCAGCAAAATACAAAGCAGATTTTGTAAAAAATATGAATAAACGTATGTTAATCCAATTTGGAAAACAAAACTTCCACACATAAATTTTATCATCAGACTAATTAATTATTATTAATTAAACGTAGCAGAGAGTAGGCGCCATTTACGCAAAAGATTTTTAATTAATTGTGTATTTAAAATTAATTATATCATAAATATTAATATAATAAAGTAGTATTAAAAAGTATTTTTATTTATTGAAATTAATAAATAATGATATGAGCAATCTGCCAAGAGCAATCTGCCTTCCGGGAGGATTTTTCTATGAGAAAACATGTGTTCTATCTTGGAAACTGTTCTATTCCCTATTTAGATGTTAGACACGTGAAGAATATTTAGAAAACTCCACGTGACCAGCTATCAAAATCACCATTCAGTAGTGTTATCCACTCGGGCACAGGTGGGTTTTTCATGGAAAATGATTTGGCACCGTAGGCCAGGATCCTGCGGGTCCATTAATATAAATCCATCATTGATCTTCACGAATGGATGGACACTATTAGAGAAGGGAATCGTAAAGAGTCGTAGGAAACGGTAAGAGCTTGTCTATAAAAATCTGTGAAAGTCGGATACGACTGAACAGTTAGAGAAAGAAAGAAGGGGGAGAGACAAAATAGAATTTTGCACGCATCACATAACACTTGTCAATCATCATTTTGAAAACAATATTTGGCAGTATTTCGAAAGTTATCACAATTTCATTCTTATCCTTGATGCGTATCAAGCGTAACTTTTTCTATCAATTTTCATAATGTAATATCAAAAAAATGATTTTGAACAATAAGTATTGTTCAGATCGATTTTCTTTTATTCTGTTCAACATCATTAAACACCATAGATAGATAGATAATAAATTATTATTATTATTATTCCACTTTTACATTTTAAAAATGCATTTAAAATGACGGAAATAAATATAGTCAAACCTCTCAACAACGGCCACTGATAGAAAATTTTTAAAAAAATGACCGCGGTTTAGAGGTGATTATCGTTGAGAAGTGATCGTTATTGCAGGTTTGACCTGTATATTTTATAATTATCGTATAGTAAAAGAAGCAATTTAATAATGTTTTCTCTAATTTAATTAAACTTTATCAAGGTTTAAATATAAATTTCCAAAGAAATGACTTGAAATGAAAGTCTGAAAAGTGAAAAAAAAAATCATTAAGGACATTAATTAAACTTGCTTTTAAAATATAGAATTTATCATCTTGCAATCTGTTATCCTTGTTCTTTGTGTGGAGATGACAATGTGATTTATCATCAATCAGCCACTAGAAGTGTGTGACTTTGATTTTCGCTTGGAGGAGACTTTGCATTTTTTAGTGCTGTCAGATTGTTTTTTGTTGGCATTCGAGATGAAAGAGTATCAAGTAAACAAAGTAATTTCTTACTAGCCCAATTTTTCTTATATTAACAATATGCAAAGATTAATAGATTATATCAGGACCGGATTTGCACGTGACTAAAACAGGCTTCAGCCTGGCGTTATGAGTCTATAACTTACATTTTTACATGTAATCATGGAGGGATTCAGAGCACTCGAGTTTCCCTTAAAGATATTTTTTTAAAATTAAATAAATACAGGAAAAATTTTAATGTGACAAACGCATTTATCTCCTGTACCACTGTGAATGAAGAGTTTATTCTTCATCCACAGTGAATGTGAGGTTATGTTCTAATTCGGGGCCCCCTTTAATATAGGTTCTAGTTACACTACTTCATGTATCACTATTTGATGGAGGAGAAAGGCCTGTAATATGTTATCGGCTAGAGTCCCAACAAGTTTAAGTCCATCTCTAGGAAATTCTTTAAAAATTCATATTAAATATGAATATTTAATGGATCTCCTCTGTTTTCTCTGTGAATGTTTATAAAATAATTTTTACTACTTTTATTTTTATTAAATTAACAAAACGTATAATTATTTGGTTTTGTATAGGAAGAGATTTGATGAATATTCATATTTTATATGGATATTCAGAGAATCTCTTTCGTAATTTTATTTTCTTCTTTCTTTTCTGTAAATATTCATAGAAGGTTAACTTTTTTACTTATTAAATTTCTCTTATATTTACAAAATTTAAATGTTATTAGACTATACAGGGAGGAGATTCTACGAAAATCCACAATTTCAATGGATATTCACGGAATATTCTTGGTATTTTCACTCCACCATTCTTTTCTGTGAAAATTCATACAAAGATTAGGCTACTTTTACTAATAAAAACCTTTCTTACATTCATAAAATGCAAAAATCGACAGACTTTACTAGTCAGAATATTCTATGAATGTCGATATTTTATATGGATATTCACAGAATCTCTTTCGTGTGTTGCGGTTTTCTATATGAATCGTCTACAATAAGAATGTCTGTGATTGCCACGAATAGATCGTTATCACATAACATAGTAGTTTATACGAAATTTACCACGAAAATTAATTATTTTATTCTTAAAGAGGACCACGTACAGTTTATGGGAGGGGTCGCCGAAAATTTCATCACTGCACACGACGGGAGGGAGGGAAATCGAGATGTTGTCTACGTGAACTTTGTCATGGATCTATTCTTATAAGCCTAGTAACTAGTCACGTGAATAAACTATCATTTAAGGTCATTTTTTTTTTAATTTTGTACTACTGTAAACGTAATTAAAAGGGAGAGTTTGCCAAAAAGTACAACATTGTATACAACAGGAAGGGAGGAGGTCAAAAGTGGCTCTAAAACCGTAATTTAATAGATGGCCACAGACATAAGAAAGTTGCAACGTATAAGCAATTAAAAGTTGTGAAATAATGTTAGATAAATTGGTAAAACTGTCGAAATTTTTCTAATGTTATTACTAACAAACAACCATAACTGAAATTATGTTTAAAAATTTAATAAGTCTGAATTAGTTTATATACGCAATTTCGCTTTATAACATCATACTTTTAAAAGTAATAATTCAAAATTTTATGCCGGTAAATTATAGTTTACAAGTAATTTAAATTTATTAACCATCCAGTTAAACCTGATTAAAATCATTTTATACTTTCAACACAAGATGGCGGCACGATTAAAACAAGAAATGCAATTTATTTTAATGACATCTATAAATAGCTACTTTTGCTATATAAACTACAATAAATGCCAGTTGCTTTAATGCACCAGACTTTGAAAAAAATAAAAAATAAATTTTAAAAAATTCACTTTTAAGTACTCTAATTTTAAAGCGAATATTCAACAACACACGAATAATTTCACGTGCAATCCATCAAGGGAGGTAAAGTAGAAGGTCTGTCACTAAATGAAAAGTATTTATAAAAAGTTATATTTAAATATCTAAACTTAAACAAACTAACTTTAAAAAATTCTTCTCCTTCTTTTTTTAAATAGAAAGTAACTGGAATGGTTTCATCTCGGTTTGCAATGTGTAATTTGTTACTCTTCGAGCGACATTTTATGGAAAAAAAAATCCTTGATTACCTTCTTTCTTTTACTTAAAAGAAAAAAAAAAAAAACAGGAAGAAACTCGGGATAATTTAGGAATTTCTTTATAAAATCCTTGCCGGAATCTAGTAATCTATGTTGATAGTAAGCAAAAACACTCTGAATGCCAGCAAAGATTACTATCTTCATATATTGCAGATGCCATGGACCAAGAAGGAAGGAATGGAAAAAAAAATCCATTTCAGTAGGACATCATTGGAATTTTTTCGGTGGCAAATACTTTCGAATAATCAATACTTACCCAGTTGTCCTTCGAGTTAAGATTGTGTTTTAATGGTTATGAAATATTACTTGTTATTTGCATAAGTTACAAGGTTAATAATTACTTAAGAGGTTCCAGAAACAAGGAAGTTGTCCCGAAACGTGTCAACATCCTTGTGCTTTATAAGTTCTAAGAAATATTTAAATTTTTCTTTTATGGATCTAAAAATGAAATCATAAAGTCGAAATATCGGCCGAGAGATTTATTATTTATATATTTAATCTATTGTTTCTTATAGGAAATAAGGATAAAAAGATATCTTGTTATTGATAACGAGAGTCAAAAAGTCATTCTTATCGCATTAAACTTGTAATGGGCTGCACAATTAGGACTAATGAAAGGAGGGATGAATAGTGTATACTGTACTCTAAACCCGGGAAGTTAATGTAAATCAAAAAAGGAAGGGAAAAAACTAGGAGTGATGACAGAAACGTTACACATCAACTCATCACTAGTTTGTTAAATTCACATATAAAGATAGTAAAAGGGAAAAAAAAGATAGAGAAATCATACGATGCATTTATTTCATATTTTGGGTAGTTATTTTGGCTCCCGATACTAAAAACTTGAACATTTAAAAGCTTAAAGGACCCCATATAGGAGGAGACTTCGTACATGTCCATATAGAGAGCCACAACAAGGGTGTGTTTTCTGAATGGCATGAGTAAATCATTATGTAATAGGGCAGTTTACGGGAAATCTACCGCAGAAAACGTGAAATGTATCATAAAATCTTGAGATGTAACGAAACTATGGCTTACTAACAATTAAAAGTTACGAATTATGTTAAACAAATTCATAAATTCTTCATAAAATAATAGAATTTATAATAAAATAGCGCAATGCTGTAAAAATAGGTAACATTAGAAAGTAAATAAAAGTATTACATCATTTCTATTCCTAGAAGAGCTAGATTTTAATAAATCAGGAAGGGTCAAGGAATGAATATTCCCGTATCTTCGGGAGATAGGAAGCGTATCTTCAATGGAAATTGGGACAAAGCGAGAAACTATTCTTGTCCTTGTTTAATCCATAGGAAATATGTTTTCCAGTGTCGTTAATAAATGGAAATATTCCAAAAGATTGTTATCACAGTCTTCCTTCATTAGATAATGATGAAAATTGAAGAAAAAAAACCAGCATAGAAATAAAACAGGAAACGAAATTGCAGAAGCGTTTCTATCTTGTCCGTGAAAAACGTAATTTCCTTATTATTTTATAAAGATTATACGTTAGAAAACTTATAATTAAAATGATTTTCCTCTTTCCCTTCGTGTTTGGATTGTGGAGGAGCATGGCTCCATCTCAAATTCTCAGAATAGAACCTTTGCAAACTCCGCCCAAACGTAGCACGTTATGGCCGTCCTTCGAGATATTTTAACAGTTTTATTTAGATTTGCAACGAGTGGTGTCGTGTGTCTAATATGGATGATGATGGAGACAGAAACTTAATGCTGAAGTCGGAAATTGATAAAAAGGAAATTGAAACTGGCGCCATATTTTTAAAAAATAATTAAAAATTATTTTATGTTCAGATTATCTTCGATTCTTTCAGCATTAACGATGCTATGTGATTTTCTGTTGATAGAAGCTTGACCGTAACGATGACGGAAATGCAGTCAAGTGGGTGTGCAACTCAATTTTCCTTGATAACTTACAGCTCTGGCACACGTTATTCTTTGTTTTCTGGTTCTGCAAACCTTGAAGATCGATTTAAAAAATATAATATATATATATATATTATACAAGTTATAATTATTATTTCGTTAAGCTGAGAGGTGGAGAAAAAATAGAATAATGCTTACTTTGCTGTTTTTCTGAAAGATGTGGGCAGAAAACTTTCTTTTTAAGGTAACCATGTAAACAAAAATTAACGTAACTCAAGCCAAAATTAAGACAATAAAGTTACACAAACACAATATATATATAAGTAAGGTCGTAGTTACATCAATAAAATTCACAACTCGACTTTAGTATTCTATACAAATACCGCTTTTGATAAAAGTAGGCGAGTCGTAAAGGCTACTTTACCATTACTTAGATTGAACGAGTCGTTTTAGAATTCTAAAATGGCTCCTTTGTTGAAATGAAACCGATATTTGAAGTTATGGAACTCCTATTAAGTTCGAGTGAATATATGAGATAAATGATAATAAATCTTGAATTTATACTTAAATAAACACTAAATCGGGTTAAATTATGCATTAAAAAATCTCTTAAAATAGCTGAATTAATACTGTTTTTACTCGAAAATAGTGAAGATAATACTAAAATTCACTAATAGATCCTAGTGTTCTACAAACATAGTTTTATTTTTAATGGCGTGTAAGTGGTTTTTTCGAAAGAAAATAGTACTTATTAGTTATTTAATTCAGAATTAGTACTGTTTTCTGTTGAAAACAATACTTAATACCTAATTAACAACTTTAATTTAGTACTTTTTACATCATTCATCAAGTTACCATCCGATACAAAACTTAGAAAAGGGGGTTTAATTTCGATTCGATTCGATTCGATTTAGAGGAGGAAAAAAAAGTTATAAAAAATATAAATCGCTATCGAAGAGTTTCGAGCATGTCCTCCACTTGTACATTTTTAAAATGCAAAACAAAATACATAAATACTCCTCTAACAAACTATCAAATTTCCTATATATTAGTCTCTTATATTAATGTCGTTAACCTGCATCGAAATCTATCATTTATGGCTTTCTAACTGTTTATTTATTAAATAACAATAATAAAACCGTGGCTTAATAGACCTATTTATATATATATATATTTATTTTTTTGTATGAAGGAACTTAGCAATTTTTTATTTATTCTTTCGTCTCCTTGATCTTGCGGACGAGAAAGGTTGCAGTTGGTATTTTTTGAGAGGCGATAAAGGGATATCTCTTCCTCATTAAGGCCTCATATCTGATTTTATCGAAATTTAAGCTTTCAAGTAACGATTAAATACCATTTAGGCGAGGCGTTTAATCGTTTCTAGTAGCGTTTAGGCCATTGGACTGTCCGGTGTCGGTTCAATTATTTGATTAAATGGTTTATTCCCATCAAACTTTAACCATAGATTAGTAATTTATTGCATGGTTTATATCTAAATTTTACCAAAGTAATTTGATTCGTTAGGTAAATATTTTTTAATTTTTATAGCTAAATAAGCGTTTACACGACACGGTTTTAAATTTAGTATACAGGTTAAATACTGTATTTGTAGGATCTGGGCTAAAGAACTAAATAACTCAATTTTGGGCCTCTCAAGAGGCCCTAAATTGAGTTTAAGACTTTATTGCCTTAAGAGTCTATTAGTTTAAGGCCTCATATTTTAACACATATCATTTATTTGGCGAAAGGAAGGGCCTGTTATATGTTATAGCTTAGGGTAACTCTGCTATGATATATTTAAATTAAGTAATTTTTTTATTAATTTTTATAGGGCCGGATAAACTAAACGAGCTGCATAAATCTAGAGCTCAGGGCCTCACATTTTTACGTTATTTGGTGGAGGGGAAGGCCTGTTACATGTTATAGCTTAAAGCGACAGCAAAACTTAGTCCAGCCTTGGTTTTATAGCTATAGATTATTTTTTGTAACACAAAATGTGTTAAGGACAATTAAAAATATACAAAAATTGCCTCGTTAAAAATCCCTTCCTTAACAATTACGTAAGTTTATAAAATTCCTCCATCTTGGAATACTTTTTATGTTATCTTTTCTTTCTAATTTTAAACGATCCGAACAAGAATAATGAATAAAGGTTTATATTTTCTTTTAAAAATAAAAATAAACACGATTTTTTAGAAAAATAAATAATAAATATAATCATTATTTTCAAATTTACGAAACCCATCTCGTCTTCCATAGTAAACCAGACATTAATTAAAAGTGAAGAAATAAAGTAGAAAGAAGAAGAAAAAAAGATTAGCTCCTCTTGTTTATCTTGAGTTTGATTTATCTCAATACTCTTGTGTTGCTCAGCTAAAACAGATCTAAACATTCATCTGTTTGTTCTTCCATCTTGTATGTCGCGACCCTTAGTAAACACTCGGACAAAGAAGCACCATTCTTAATCGGGAAATCTTAAAAATAAAATCTTCCCATTGGGAATATACATTAATGTCTACCACAAAAAAATCCGCATATATCATTCAAAATCCAATCTGTTCTACCAAACTTTATGAAATTCAACACCTTATCGGCCCTGCGGAACGAATTAAATAACCAACTTAAAAACCTTTTTATCTGGATAATTTTCTCATAAAACATGCAAACTACTCGACTTTTATACACGATAAAGTACTTAATATTCTTAAAAATAATTTTTATAACGCTCCACGCATTAAATTCCACCATAAAAGTGGCATAGAGCGTTTAAGATTCGATCTTAACAACTGTAGAATGCCACGCTTGATCGAACTCGTCGACCAATTAAAAAAAAAACAAAAAAGGTGTTTTACATCCACAGATTTCTGGTAAAACTGTTAAATAAATCAAAATATTTATTTGTTCTGAGAAAAAATTACATCATTTATTCATTATTACGTAATTTATACTCGCCCGTAGAAGTGCCGCATCATCACTTTTAACTGTATCGTTGGGTATCAGCATTAAAAATTGATTACGGGTACCCGAGCGACGTCACAGAACTCATAAATATCCAATCCCATCCGTAGAAGCGGCACAATTTTTAATTCATTTGCATAGTTATGGGATCGAATTTGATTTTCGTGGTATCCCCCTGCGGATTTTTTCTATGTATTAGCATAGGATTGCCATAGTTATACCGGATGCGCTACCACTCTTTAAAAATAACTGCGGGGGGTAGACTATCGAATGTTACTCTAACAGTGCTAATCTGCAAGAGAAATCCAGCAGTACTAAAGATAACCCCGAAGCTACTGTTAAATTAAATAAGGAAAAAATCCTCAAGTTGTTCCTCTATTAAGATAGCATTTTTTTTATTTTTTTTTAACTCCTTAACGATGTTACCACAATAATCATCTACACGCTTAAAGGTGTTACTCAGCCGTTAATGTATCCTTTAAGGAAAATTTTACAGTAGGATTTATGTATTTTATAAATAAAAAAAGACCCCGAAAGTGTCTGAAACATTATCGGAAGAGGCGAGGTGCTACAATATTGGGAGTGACCCATCAATCCTTATAAGGTGCCATAATCAAAGCGACCGGGTTATCACTCAAAAAAAAAAAGAAAAAAACGAAAAAAAACTATGTGTTGGCTCGATAAGCACCCCATTAAAATTTTTAATTGAAGAGATAAATAAAAAAAAATGAAATGAACACTTCTTCCGCACTTTTTTTCACCTGACGTATCGGGTTACGTTGGAAATTCCAGCGGAAGAGTGCGAAGAGATGAATTAAAAAAAAAAAAAAAGTGCGTAGAATTAGTAAAATGTCTATTACGTTTTTCCTTTGTGTTTTTAACAGAAAGAAGGCCTTATCTGTCGATTGTCGGCCAGCACTTAGTTACGAGAAATGCCGCTAGAGGGCCGCGGGCTGACCTCGGAAGCGCTGTAACGCTCGTAGTGTTGGGGCATGTGCCGACTGCACTTGCCTAGTGGCGTGAGTTCGGCAGCTATAGGCTGAGCGTCCCTCGCTCTAAGCCGGGGAGTGATAGGGAGGGCAAGTTAGAGGAGTTTAGCGGAAGAAAAAAAGAAAAAAATAATAATAATAAAAAAGGAAGAGCACACTGCCGCACGTGGAATATGATCGAGTCGAACAGTACCCAACCGTCCCTTTAAGTCCATGTTTACTGTCAGTGAAATCATGCTGTGGTATCGTTGTTTTTTGTTTTTTATACTGCATATATACTCATTAACGTCGGCAGATTGGGATAGATCACGTCTGAAGGATCCGCAAGGTGAGTGAAACCCTTTAAAAGCATTTTTTTCTTAACCTTGTCCTTTAGATAGACCGTCGCGCGGACAGTACATCAATTACACTGCTTGACTGATTTATGTCTGGTCTTGGATGCTAAACTGTTATGCGATCTCGATTGTTTGTGCGCGACATACACGACGATACATTTATAGATAAGCACGCGATATTGTTACGAATTAAAAGATATTGTGTGGTGTGATGTCGTGTACCTAATGCTAAGAGTGTGAATGGCCCATGGATGTCGGCCTGGAAGCATGCCACCTCATGCTGCCAGCTGGTATCGTCTTATTTTCTCGCACGTGTTTTAGGACGTCGACTTTTTTTTCTTTTTCTTTTTTAACGTTATAGATCGAGTGGTAGAGACTTTAGATGAAGTAAATAAGGAATATGGTCAGACCGAGCTCCTCCTCGAGGCCTTGGTTGCTGCAGGATACCGTATTAATTGTCGGTAGGGAAATGGGTCACTATATAGTATTCACAAGGACGGCTAGTAGTTTGTTTTCACACTTCACCACTCGCTATCACTTTTGTATGTCGGTTCTTCAGATCTTCGACTTATTTTCAAGGTGTTCGTCCTTGGAAGGGTAACGTTTTTGACCCTAAAACATCTGCTTAAAAGATAAAAGTGTGTTTTGAAAGTAGTTTGGATGTTAAAGGGTTACAAGATCTAAGTTGTGAATATGTCAAGTTCGCATTGTTTCTTCATCCGTTGTATTGTTTACAAGGATTTTGGGAGGATCATTCGGCCAAGTTTCGTGAGACACGCTGAATAATTAGATTTTGCAACGAGAGAGAGCGAGAGAGAGAAATTTTAAATAAATTAATAATAATAATAACATTTAAGTTTTGCCGGAAACGAAGTCCATAAAATAATTTAAACAATGATTACGTATCCGTTTAGGATACAAAATGTCTTTCAGTGCAAAGACCTCTTGATAAACAAACACAATTGAAGTGATTATGTTACATTAATAGATATATCAAATTATAGATGAACTTAAGGATATACACGATTTGCTTTTTCTCTTTTCATCTTCATTCATACTCGAGGGAAAACTTAATTGCATAAATGGGTCATTCATACTTAGTCTAAATTGTCTATTGAATTGATGCTTGACAATGATAGCTTTGCTCTTTCACTTGACTCTTTGACTGCGGAAGGTCTTTCCGGTTACATGAGACTATAAAAAAATGATTGTTTTTCTCCTTCAGATGCTGGTCTCCGTCAAGAAAAGGTGTTTCCCGTTCTGCTGGACTCTAACGGTAATCCTACAGATAAGTGGGACCTAGAAAACACAACGAAAAGGTTCAAGTTCAAGGCGTTCAATTTCCTTTTCTTCATTGAATTAGAACCAAGCAGCGAATTTCTTTCCCCACATTTTCATATGACTACGTTAGAATCTTGGGGAAAGAATGCCACTTGCAGGACTCATTATCCTAAAGACAATTGTTATTTTAAAGGAAAGTTTGTCGACGAAGACGATTCCATAGTTTCTCTTAGCCTGTGCCAAGGAATGGTAAGTCTGATTTAGTTAACTTTGGATCGTAGCAATGCCAACGTATATTATAAACTGGAAAGTAAGAAATTTCCATGTGCAAAGTGCTTTAAACCCGTCTAAACCGTTTCCTTAACATGTGCAACAGCTCTTTGTCGTATTCATTGAAAAATCCTACGCATTCTTCAACCGACGCAATTATCGGTGACTCAACAAATAAATTCGACTTAGAAACGACACTAACAATCTTGAGAAAATCCTTCCTTAGAACGATTTAGATTCTTCATGTTATATAAGACAGACTAATGAACAATGACAGCGCAGCTACCTGCTCTATTAAGTAGCGAGTTTACTGTCATTCTGTGAAGCTCCTAATTTTCATGCGACTCACCTAGTGAGTGCAGGTGTGTGCGATAACAGTGGGAGGTCGGCAGTATAGACCTCTCCTATCTTCCTATATAAATCTGCCTTCTGGCCTCAGTTATTACTACTTAATGGCTGCTTCAAGTGACAGGTTGTTCAGAGTTTTTATAGCTGTAATAGGAAGATCTCTCTTCTTCCATGTGAGCAGAAGATAGATGACAACCTTACGACCTTGCTTCTCCCCCCTAAAATACCGTTCACCTTTTGCTATTATCGCTAAACTTTAGAAATTAGGTCATTAGGAGCCTTTCCACTTTCAATATTCCCAATTAGAGTGGGTCCCCAGTTAAGGAGAAGCGAATTTCGTAACATTTGTTTGAGTACGTCTCATTTGTCAGTTCTACGACCTTGCACGGCATCTTATCCGAGAGGCAATAACACATTTTTGCAGTTTGTTTTGGCTCTTTAGCTTTAATCAGCATTGAAAAAGTAAACCAGTCGGGTAGTTAGACAGTGATTTTTCGTCTGTTCGCCGTCTGCTAGGTCATTATAGCTGTGCCTTTGTCCTCTTTGTTCTATGCCGACTACCGGCCTTACAATAGAAGAAATGAGCTTTTGCCACCAAGGACAAGGGCGACCATCCGGTGTCGGTAAGCGACACCAAAATGATTTATAGTTCTTCCCTCCCTACCTAGTTTTAAACCGCTCTTTCGACTTGTCTTCCAGACGGGTTTTTGACCCTTTTTTAAAGCCATTCGCTTAACATTTGACCCGCTTGTCGTTTGTAAGAGCCATGTGTTTGTAAACATTGACTATGAGGTGTTGCATCGCTTTGTTACGTAGTTCAACATCATAAAATATCATCAAGGTCTGGATGAAATAGGTCAGAAACGGACTAAATGGGGGATGTGTGGGAACACTAGTTAGGCCTTGAATATCTCTAGAAACGTGATGGGCGCGGTTTTGATCCCTCAACCCACACATGCACATTGGTGAAAGGGTGGAAAATTTGGGCGGATATTTACTAATTGAGCGTGACATCGAGAGGACACGTTTCTTAAATGTGCCTTAGGATGACGAAGTCGAAAACCCAGCCAAAGTTAAAGAAAAAAAACAAGAGCGATATATGACCTACAAACGAAGACAACTTTCGTTGTTAAAAGTGAAGCAGAAAATAAATTTCGCGCAGCCCAATTAGGTAATGAGATCATCATCATAAGTCTAGAAAGCAATCGAGGTCATCGCGACACTTTGTTTTATTTTTCGCCTAATGTTTTGCACCACTAATAACACTCGAGTATATTTACACGGCGCTCGCAACACCTGCCAAAATTCAGTCTCTGTAAAACCTCTGGCAGAGCGCTCTGAGCATTTCAAAAAATAAAAAAAAAAGTAGTTATGTAGATTGAACATCGCCCTGTTTTTTTACCAGAAGAAAAAATACAGAGTTTTTTCCCTCTTCACGTAGAAAGGGCGATGTTCAATCTGCTTAACTACACGGAGAGGCGTGTACTGATGAACAAAACGGACACAAGTGGTAACCATTGTATATTTATGTTCCGTGAATATGTTATTAATATGTAATTTCCGTTGGACAATTGGCTAGAAACTTCCTTGTCTTTCTATATCCGGTGTCAAACGTGCTTACCAAACGTAGCGCTCGAGGGAAGTAGAACTGGTCTTTTCATTTATACAGATGTTTGCATCTTTATTTTTGTAATTGAGATTTATTATAGAGCCACTAAAACGCGCGATCTCATCCTATTGTGATAGCCATCGTGTTTATGTTAGCAAACAAACCTTGACTCAAAATCAAGAGATAATTACACTTCCGCTAAATGATCCGATTACATTCACTCGAGTATGATGAAGGAACCTCTGACCTCCACCAACAGGCTCGATCTTATGATGGGAAGTTAAAAGAATCCGGTAGAAAGGGTGACATGTTTGGTACGTGACCGAAGAGGGATTTTACTTCGCCTCACCTTACTCCAGACAAGAAAAACTTGTCTGACATGCCTCCTTTTTTTATGCTACTCGGCTCTGATTGGATTTTTCTGTCGAGTCAGTTGGTCAGTCAGTGAAACTTGTTCGTCTTTCATTGATGACATTGCTCGCTTGACTCCTCTCCGTAATTTTATTCAGAAATTCCACAAGTGTAATATAAATCTTGCGAAAAATTCTTTCTCGACAGGGTTTTACATAAATCAAAACCCGCATCTCTGTCAAAATTGCCGAGGGATTAGGAGTAGAAGCCATTTTAAATACTGCGCGTAGACTCTGTTCCTGTTATCGCAGATTGAATGAGGTGATATAAATTTAGCACGAAAGCCTAACTCAATTGGTAATGCCATCTGCGAAACACACCCAGTAATTAGTAGAACGAACTCTTGCAGACTTTCTTCGCAGAAGCAGTTGACTAACTTTAGCTATAACAACCAGATGCTTGTGTCTTTGACCGAAGTATAAGGGCGGCACACAAATCGCTCCAAGATGGCATTTACGATTGAAATCGGGCTCTGTAAAACCAAAAATCTCTTTTCTATCCACTTTCTTTTGCTAGTTTTCCCCAACTTACACACGATGAATAGAGAAGATTACATCTTCCCTATTGTATTTTGGATTGGGGCGTCACCCCCTCCGCGATCCCCGTTCCCACGATCCCAATGGCAAAAATCCATTTTTTCGGGTTAAAATATCGAAGAGCCATGGATTTCTGACCATGAAACACTCATTTTTTTCCAAACTTTAAAGCGAAACAATGCTTATTATTTGTGTTCAAAACATTTTAAACAATAATCGGTGTCATGGATAATAAATGTAGGTTAAATATGGGTTCCGATAAGATAACGAAGATGACGCTTTAGAAGAGAGTGGACTTTCCCATTTTCAACGTTAGTCGTGTGTGTTAGCATTCCCGATTTTGGTTTACCTTCTAGCAAACATCGAAATTCACTTAAAATAATCTCTACAAGTTAAAAAAAAACACAAGAAAAAAGAAATGTAAGAGATACTTAACCAGACGAAAGCAGTCGGCTGTTGAAAGAGGACAAGAGAAAGGGAAAAATTCAGTTTTTGGGCCATCACGTAACCTGGCAAAGTGACATAACGTAAATAAAAGTCAAGGAAACTCGAACCCCCATTACACTGAAGGAAAGTTAGTGTTTTGACGACTTTCTTTCTTTTTTTTAACATCTTCAGTTATATCAAACGAGAACTTGGCCCACCTATAAATATACCCAGACGATTGTTAGTGTAGTAGAAGTCGTCGGGTTAAACTAGGCCAAAAGGAAACGCGATCACTAATAACCCCCTCTGATCACTTTTTTTATAGCTTTACCTCTGCGGTCCTTCATTTGATGTCCTAATTTCTCGGTTTCTAAGAAAGTTTAAACCCCGCAGGTGGCTAAATAAGGGTGTTTAAAAAAAAAAACTTGCGTGCCTTAATCACTTCGTTCGGGACACTCACCGATGACGTCAAAAGCGATGGGTGACGACTGGATACCTGTCTCCAGACCTTGAACTGTCTTTTCTGTTTGAAAAATCGGAAGAAAAAGCACCCCCGCCGGGATACGTGCTCAAAAAATAGAAGTAGAGTCTACAAAGAGGAGCCTTATTTTGTTTCCGTGTGAATACATTGTATATTCTACCCCCAGACAGATATATGGGTGGTGACATTAACCTCTTCCACTAGTAAACTAAGAAAGGAATGCTGACTTTAATACTCGAGCTTTTGTATTCAACATAAATGTTTGTTTATATATGAAATGTATTTTTTTTTTTTTCCTGTTGGGACGTAACGTTCGCTAACCCTTTTACTTCGAGAACGACACTTAAACTCGCTAAAAAGGAGGACAACTCCTTATCACTTTCAGTTATGAGCAGGGAATTCAGGAATTACGTAAGAAGCTAAGTTTTAATAAACACTTTCCCAGAAACGTGTTTTACAGGATCAGAATTATAATTTTTGGCTTTTTGCCATCTTTCCACAGCAAATATAACGCTTTGGGTGTGTTTACACGTGTTCACCTATCTCGAAAGGGAGCCGAATTCAACTTATTAATGTGCAAATCCCCATAAAATCTTACTTATCTCGTAAATATTTGTTTTTCGTACGGTTCACAGCAAACGAAAACTATTCAGTTTCCAATTTCTTCCGACGCCATTTTCTTTTTTTGGCTCCTCGGTAGAAGGAAAAGAATTAAAAAAAAAAAAATTATGAAACTCTTTAATATAATGTTTGTTGACTCGAGAGAATTTTATTACTGTCGAAGGTCACCGAATTGTGTAGGTTGGAGGTCATAACGCACCGAATGCTCTGTGCAGTATAAAATTACCGAGAGGCACGATGACTCTTGCTCCGGAAGGGAATTGACCCACCCAATACAAAAGTAAGATAGGGCTATATCGTGTTTTGTGTTACTATTTGAAGAGCTCCCTGACATGTATATGGCTCATTCGTTTTCCAATATAGACCAGATAAAGAATCACATGTTTGAAAGTAAAATATTGTTGTTATAGTAGAGTGACGCCCTACTCGGGTCAAACACATTAGAAAGTTCTTGACTTTACCTGTATATAATAGGTTTATCTCCAAGAAAAGGAGCCATGTAGTTTTATAGTGATCTTTTCCCTCGATAAATGTCTTTAAAAGTCATGTTTGCGATACATAATCCACGTCTCTGTGATTTGTTATTATAGTAACATGACGCACTCCGAGTTCCTCGGTCCTTTACTTTCCTAAACAATAGATTTTTCATCCAGAAAGAAGCCATTATTGCAACGATAGTATAGTTTTAGTAGCTTATCTATCTTTCGAGAGTAGCTATAAACTTCAGCATCCTTGCAATTGTTGTTGTAGTGGCGTAACGATCTTCGAGTTCGTATCACAGATTAAAAGACATAAAAAGTTTTTCGCATGGGCGATTTTATGGATTTCCACTCAAAAAAAGGGAAACTTTATTATTATTTTGATAATACAGTTCTGTGACCGATCTTCCTTCTCGATAATTTCTTACAAAACTCTAAACTGGTGTTGCATAGTCCAACATGTCGTCGATACCTGCCATAGGTACCCACTCCCTCATCTTGTGTGGTCCAAAACTATTATCCTCCTTGTCTCACGAATGAAATACGTTTCTCAATAGGGCCATCATTCGTTGTATTTGTCGTTTACGTTAACGTCGATCGGGACTCGCGTACAAAACTCGATAATAAATAATAACAATGCGGGGCACACGTTACAAGTGCTGTTGATACAGTTGTATTTTATGGCCTGTACTTGTCAGTCCGTACTAAGTTAGGACTAGTTCAATTGACCGCCCGGGGACCTCACCTAATCTCCTTGTCCCTCGAGGCTGCACTTTTCTAGTGGAGACCCCGATGTTGCCGATAAGAGTGGGGTGACAGATGAGTGCAATACGGTGGCGGCTCGAAAACAAGCTTCGAGTTTAAATGTATTGTTGCATTGAGTAGGGCAGCGGCGTTAATCACTGGTGTATTACTGGAAAGTCGACATTACAGTCTCGTTTTTTTAATATATATTTTTACAGTTAGGCTTCCTGCACGCTTCACATGGCGATTATGTCATCGAACCCATCGATCCATCATCGTCGAAACGGCCTCATCTAATCACCAACGTAGGAAGAGATTTAAGAAAATCCACTCGGAGTTGTGACGAGGATGGTAAGTACATGCTTCCTGTACAGTTTAGTGATAAGCTAAAATTGTTCGGGAGATATTTATGGAGGTTTTTTATATTTATGTTATTGAATAGATAAAATCCCTAACTGTAGTCTTTAACGCGAACATTTTTATGGGCACTTGTACTTATTGGAGAAGGCGAATTAGGCCAATTTTAAGCAATTTCCATGTGTAGAAATCCCCCGTTTGAATACCCGAATCAAACGTGATCAAAATACAAAACTCCGAAACTTCTTACTTAAACATTAAATACAGAAACTCATTAATTTCGTAATAAACCCACTTAAAATGTCTTTCCATTGCTGACGTGCAGCTGAACATATTAGGTTAATTTTAAACAGTTTAGTTATAAAGAAATTGCGCTGGAGACTAGAGCAACCCGCCCATAATGAAAACGATTACAGATAGGAATGAGATCTTGTAACTCGATTTTCTTTCTTTTTTTTTTGCGTGTAAAATGAATGCAGAAACTCTCATTTACTTTCGTAATAAGCCCAGTTAATATTTAGGTTCACGGATTTAGTCGTTATTTTGAGAGCAGACAACCGACCATGAACTATATAGCGTTTAGTTTTGTCAACGGTTGGGTGTTTGTTTACTCGATCAAATCCTGTAAGGCTTCTAAGAATTCGCGCGGCGATTTTTATAAACAAACAAATCCACGAATAAATAAATCCGAATTTTAACATTTAGTACTCGATTTTTCTCCGATTTTACACGCGAAATTGGCATCTGGGGAGAGTCGAAGTTCTCTCTCTCTCCTGGATTCTTGTTACACAGTGGGTTGTGTGGAGGTGGCTGCTGATAAATGACGCTATGGTGGTAGTTCAGGGACGAATCTGTTCGAGACGACTAAACTAGGAAGGAAAAAAAGACTCCACAAAAACTAACTTCTACAGTATCAGAACAAAAACAGAAGTTAACAGCTGTAACGCAGAATGGGCCGCTTCTTTTGACGTCTTTGATTTTCGGTTTTTAATCAATTTTCGCGTGTAACTCTTTTTTTAAAAAATGGCTGAGATCAAAGAGATGTTTGTGAAAACTGAGGTGATACCAGGCACGAATTTGTTCAGTTGCTTTACGCGTTTATACAGAACAGAGGCTTAATTGCCGATTTTCCAACCCCCCTTTCGACGTCTGCCGTTGCCACCTTCAAGTCAATGACCGCTGTTCGACTAGACGCTGTCTGTCTTCAGCGGTTTCGTAAGCATTAAGGTGGAACCCCATTTTCACCTCTGACTAGGGAACACTACAATGATGTAGAGAAAAAAGTGGCACATTAATATAAAAATTATCCTATTTAGCACTTCTATTAAAAATCCTTTCGGGATTAACATTAAAACATTTTTTTTTTTTAAAGTTCACTTACCTGATCGAGTCCGTCTTCCGCATTCCTATCAAAAGAAGACATTCTTCACACGACTACACGTTCTCTAGTGGGATAATTTAAGATTTATTATAAATGCGATTTATTAGACTACTCAAGGACACCCTCCCGCTATTAAGGATACTCTTTTACTTTGTAAACTTTCACACACACGAGCCTACTCTTGACTGGTTCCTCCTCAACCTTTGATCTTATTTTTTCGGTCTGGACAACGTCCGATGACATTTTTATGTGCTCGGGAATTGCCTCTACTGTGGTTTGTTTTATCAACACCTGACTGCGTCCATTTATGGAGTTTTCGTGTTGTGATTTCCCGCAGATGCTCCTTCTCCCCCTTTCCTGGCTCGTCTACCCCCCTTCGGAGTCTTCCTTCTCTATCGCGCATCGTATAAATGATTCATACGCTTCATTACCACGAACTTCTCTACATTGCAGCTTCCTGCAGCTTTCATTATGAACTACTCAAGGTCCCTAAACAAAAATTAATGAAGATGAATCGATGAATTTTTAAATAAATAGACAATTTATTCTGTAACGAGACGGGTAATTGGATTTTTCGACCGTTTCAAAACTCAGAAATGAAACTTTTTAATACACCCCGCTTAAGTAAGACGAAGAAAAAAAAAATTATTTAATATTTTAAATGCAATTTTACGAGGATCATAAACAGATTATGACCGCTGACATAGATACAAGTAATGAAATGGTGCCACTCGCTTTCATCAGGTGGATCTTCGTCNACTTAATGCTGAAGTCGGAAATTGATAAAAAGGAAATTGAAACTGGCGCCATATTTTTAAAAAATAATTAAAAATTATTTTATGTTCAGATTATCTTCGATTCTTTCAGCATTAACGATGCTATGTGATTTTCTGTTGATAGAAGCTTGACCGTAACGATGACGGAAATGCAGTCAAGTGGGTGTGCAACTCAATTTTCCTTGATAACTTACAGCTCTGGCACACGTTATTCTTTGTTTTCTGGTTCTGCAAACCTTGAAGATCGATTTAAAAAATATAATATATATATATATATATTATACAAGTTATAATTATTATTTCGTTAAGCTGAGAGGTGGAGAAAAAATAAAATAATGCTTACTTTGCTGTTTTTCTGAAAGATGTGGGCAGAAAACTTTCTTTTTAAGGTAACCATGTAAACAAAAATTAACGTAACTCAAGCCAAAATTAAGACAATAAAGTTACACAAACACAATATATATATAAGTAAGGTCGTAGTTACATCAATAAAATTCACAACTCGACTTTAGTATTCTATACAAATACCGCTTTTGATAAAAGTAGGCGAGTCGTAAAGGCTACTTTACCATTACTTAGATTGAACGAGTCGTTTTAGAATTCTAAAATGGCTCCTTTGTTGAAATGAAACCGATATTTGAAGTTATGGAACTCCTATTAAGTTCGAGTGAATATATGAGATAAATGATAATAAATCTTGAATTTATACTTAAATAAACACTAAATCGGGTTAAATTATGCATTAAAAAATCTCTTAAAATAGCTGAATTAATACTGTTTTTACTCGAAAATAGTGAAGATAATACTAAAATTCACTAATAGATCCTAGTGTTCTACAAACATAGTTTTATTTTTAATGGCGTGTAAGTGGTTTTTCCGAAAGAAAATAGTACTTATTAGTTATTTAATTCAGAATTAGTACTGTTTTCTGTTGAAAACAATACTTAATACCTAATTAACAACTTTAATTTAGTACTTTTTACATCATTCATCAAGTTACCATCCGATACAAAACTTAGAAAAGGGGGTTTAATTTCGATTCGATTCGATTCGATTTAGAGGAGGAAAAAAAAGTTATAAAAAATATAAATCGCTATCGAAGAGTTTCGAGCATGTCCTCCACTTGTACATTTTTAAAATGCAAAACAAAATACATAAATACTCCTCTAACAAACTATCAAATTTCCTATATATTAGTCTCTTATATTAATGTCGTTAACCTGCATCGAAATNCAAAACTCAGAAATGAAACTTTTTAATACACCCCGCTTAAGTAAGACGAAGAAAAAAAAAATTATTTAATATTTTAAATGCAATTTTACGAGGATCATAAACAGATTATGACCGCTGACATAGATACAAGTAATGAAATGGTGCCACTCGCTTTCATCAGGTGGATCTTCGTCCAACTCTGGTTAATTAGAGTACGGGAAGAAACTAGGTCGTGATAATGTTCTCACTAAACTAAATTGACAACAAATTGAGACAAAAAAAAAGGTAGGGGGGAAAATCTGGCAGCAGGTTGTTCTTCTGAAGTTACACAACAGAATGTGGCATGCCCCAATATTGTTCTTAATATCGCCACACATCTGTGGTTTGTTACCTAATCCGTTACATTATGATTCACTGACCTTGTTGAACATCTGTGGTCAAATGTAGGAAAGAAAAAAAAAGTGTTCTAGTAATAGTTTGCAACTGATATCCCAGAAAGTACAGATTAGATGATTATCGCTAATAAGCAATTCTTCCACGAGGAGTATCAAGTTTAAGCCATAAACGAGGCGATACTGGTAGCTGTAAAATGGTTTCATCGCTCGTAAATTACATCTAAAAAGTGGGAATGTGTAAGCTGTAGAGGTGAATGAATTGGTTTAGTTGGAAAATTAATAATTCAAATTGAAATTCGTTGCCGTTTTAAGTCGTAAAATTATATATTAAAATGCTCAATCTCGTCGCTTCATCGGTGTCGCCTCTCTCTCCTTTTATCTCGGCGATAAAATTCCACAGCTCACATGGTTTATATAATTTGCATCGGGGACGATGGCTCATTCGTTAATCCAAATTTGCAAAGTTGGTTAAACATTCAGACATCCCGGATTTAGAAATGACGTCAAAAGTTTCTGGTACCAGTCTGTCGGATTTAAAAATAGTCTCGCACCTTGTTTCTCCAGATATCACGATATTGTGTATCCTGTTTAGAAAACAGCGACTAACGGAGTTGATCTTCCCTTTTTAATCGCCAGTTTCCTTTTAACCGCGGGTCACGACCCCACTTCCACGACTGCAGGTGTCAAATTGTTGGACTCTCGAGCTCCACGGGAGGGCCCGAGGGATGTGTATCAACAAACAAGCCGAAAGCATACGTTTTCTACTCACTGCATTCGTATGGCCTAGAGCAAGTAGCACGCTTTCCTCCAATTTTTATAACTATGTTCCTCATAGGGGAACAGGTGCTGAAGAATAAATATTTGCCGAGCTTTTTGCTTATGTTTCCAGTCGTAAATTATGTTTATTGTCCGAGTTAAGTTTGTTTATTCTTGCGTGTTTTCCGAATTCCACCGCTTGACGTGACTCACACCCGAAAGGTGGCCATTCTGACTTCTCTGACGTGTAACGAGACAGTAATTGATTCGCTAGCGATTCTCGTACGACCCCTAAAGGTAAAATGGAAAAAGAGAAAACAGCTTCTATTGTTATTTCTCATGATATCTATGACCTCGACACATTTTAAACACGGTTTGAGCTTGACCGTTTCTCTCCTCTAATGAGTTTTTCGGAGGAGGAAGCGGCATCGTTTAAGGTCGCAGCGATTGGCGATTGCTGCAGCGATAAGCGATCCAGGACGTCCTTGGCGGGGGGTTGTTGGAAATTAAAAATTTTCCGATCAGATTAGATAATGGCGTTGATCAAACGCCAATGTTTAGATGCGGGAGATGTGAACAACCTTAGCGGAAATAAAAATTCTTGGAACTTTTTAAGAGGTGTGCGATGATACGATTCGCCATTGCGACATGCCAAATTTGGATTCCTATCTCAATAATTGATATAAACACGTGATGATTCAAGTCGTTAGAGTGCCCGAATCGTTACGTGTCGCATGAATTTTGGGAGAAGGACATCTAAAAGTAGCGAGCAACAAACTCGCGGCGATTTCTTAAAGCGATAGAAAAGGGTTGAAACAGGATACGATCATTGCCCGAAGAGATGGCCCCCTCGCTTAATGAACGAAGATTAATGAAGATTCCATCAAACGACTGACAGTCGCCACTCAAGAACGACTTTTAAATACAAAGTAAATAGATTGGACAAGACTGGGGCGAAAGGTCGTGCGTCTCGAGGTTAGCGATAACCATACACCTCGGATCTTTGCTGCAGAAGGGCAAGGCGCATAAATCGGATTTGTTTACACACGTGGTCCACATCAAATTTGGCAGTTGGTTAAAAGGAGCTTATTAGCAGCGTCTATCGATTAGTACAAGATGCCAGCGTCAGTTCCTGGTTTAGATCGCTGGCAGTTCGGAGTCGGTTATGAACTATGTGTGCCAAGGTCTCGGGATAAATTCATTAACCTCTTCTATTCTGCTTGATCAGGAAATTTATGCTGTCCCGCTTCGTACCCGCAGCGCAGATCGGATAAGAACCTCTTTGTCTTCACTCGGTTTGAGAAGCACACTGTTGGCTTTGTCGTATATATTACGAGCCTTACATCAAGCTGAAAGCACTTTGTTTCTACAGTAGCTAAGATGAACTGAAAGATATATCTAGTTTTAGATGCGACAGAAAGTTATTCTACACTTTCTTCCTCTTTCCATAGCCTTTTTTTTTACGCTTTCTAGAGAGCGATATAGGCGTAGATCGAATTTTAATGGGTGATATCCATGCAATCGACCTTCAGGATGGTGCGAAAGGAAACTGCTTTAGCCTTTTGTCGAGGTTGTGCAGGCGCTATCAAGCGCTTCTACGCGTTGCTGCTGCAGTAACAAATCGGCCTCTTTGACTCATTCTCCCCAATTCCCGTTTACGACTTAGGAGGGGCGAACTTGCAGCAGATGATTTCGTAATGATCGCCGCTTCGTAAATTATTTTTGGAGATGAATAAAAGAGTTTAAAATATTTTTCTAGAAATGTTTTTTTCGTTCTTCTTGTTTTTTCAAAGTGCCAGATTATCATCTGTGTAACGTTAAAACGAATTGGAAAAATTGTTTTTCTAGTTTTGCAGATGTGACGAGACACGTGTGCTGTGTCAACACGACTTATTTCAAATCCGAAACCGGAATTGGTATATCGAAAGACATTTTTACGGTTGTGTAATTTCAAAATAGCGAATTCCAATCTTTCTTCGGAGTTGCGGCACCTTCTATGGGAGGTGCCATCATGACTTAGATGTATCGCCCATACTTTCATCACATCATAGATTATTTCTGATCACGTAGGGAGGTGCGGTCGACGTAAATGTCTTTCCGATGAACTTACACTTTGTTTCAAGGTAACTTTACGCCAGATAACTCTTATCTACCAAATGGATAAAAGACTGTGGGGGCTATCGACGATTTGTAGCGGCCATCTTCGCATATGGTTCTTAAGCCAAGGTCGAGTTTTAGCAGTTCCTTGACACTCGGGGTCGGAAGTCTACAGACGAAGAGGTCAAGTGTAATGCGTAACGTACTCGGGCAGGTGACAAGCCGTATTAACCTGGGCCTCATCGATTTTTTTCGACTACCCGAGAGGGGCCTCTGTGCGTGCGATACGTGAGCGCTCGGGGTTAATTATTCTGGGAATCTCGACCTTGAAACATGGCGAAACGTGACTGTGAAGAGTCGCTTTCTTAGAACATCCCAAATTTTCGTTTCCTGGCACACCTCGTCCACACTCTCTTCCACCCAGGCCTCGCTATCCTCGGGCATGCTGCCAGAGAGAGTAAAGCTATCCAAGCTAAACTTTCTCGAAACGCGAATAAAATCAGTGGTTGCGGGTATGTCAGATTATAGTGACGCTATGAATAGGTGGTGGAAAAACAAACTGGAACAAGGGCATATTGTCCAAAAAAAGGCCTTGGGATATTTTAAATCCTATTCTGTCAATGTCAGTACTGTATGTTTGCCTTCAGGTAATGCCCATTGAAAAGTGCTTCCTTAATGCCATCTAGTATCAAAAAGTATCATAAAAATACAAAGTATAAATATATTAACCAATCTGTATATCTGATCTGTTCACCCAACTCCCCATATTTTTTATCTGTATCGACACAGTTACGAATTATACACTAGATTATTTTATAAGAGTGCGCTCTGTTATCGACAGTATCTATATATCATTATAGACACTCCATCGCTCACATTTTATAAATTATAAAGCGGTGAAGTAACAGGCAACGAAACAGTCTCATCTATGTGCCAAATCCTGACTGCTTAACCTTCTACACACCGTATTTAGCGAGCTGCAAACCTAGTTAACTATTTATTACACACTAATTAAAACGATACTGGCACAAAATCGATAAACTTGTAATCATTTATCAAATAACAAATATCGTAAATTAATTTTGTATCCATTATTAAGCCATAAACTGCAACAAACATTATTGACAAACACAATCAATACGGCAATAAATTTCACTTTAAAGTTTGCCCATGATAATAAACAGTAAACATCATTAATTTCTTCATTTGTTTGTTTTTTTAAAAGCTGTTTTGATGATTTTCTTCCAAGTTAGTTGTTATTATTTTTTTCCTCTCTATTTTTATTGATGTAGAAGTAAAATTGAGTTAATTGTTAGTTAAATTTATATAGAGTTGATGCACCCCACGCTGTCTCCAGAAAAGTTTGAAATCGGGAAAGCGTTACACAGTTATTTAACGCTAAATTTATCAAAATCTTGGCATTCACACCAACTAGGTACGAGTATAGAAAGGAAAAAAAGTGTGGAAGAGTCCACATGATTTGTGTGACATACCGTTGAAACTGTCCTTGAGCTTGAAACCATCCTGCTAAATTCAGTCGTCCTTCGTTGTACACTCGATCTGCTTTGCTCCACCCAAACACTCGGGTCCAAGGGTCACTAGCTGTCTGTACATTTTCAACTGGCGAGCTAATTTAATGGACAGATTAGCGAATCATTTAGCAATATAGTTGTTTTACGAACACTAACGGGATTATAAACTCTCGCTGCAACCTTGGAATGTTTGAAGATGCCGCATTTTAGAAGGTTCCTCAAGCGGTAAAGCTTATCTATAAGGAATCATCTGGGTCTTTAGAAAGAGCTTCCATGTTTGTCATGACCTGTGGAGAAACTAGAGACATACTTAAGCCCTTTGTTCCCTGTTAGAATGTTTAAAAATTCCTTTCGTGACTCTTCTCCTATAACTTATTCAATAATGTAAGCGATTCAGCACTAGTACTCTTAGAAAGTGGAATATTTGGCAGGTTTTTTTTTCCTGGTTATAAAATTATGTTCGTTATAAAAGCATTTGTTCTCTTACTTCTTGTAAACGTCCAAAGAGAACAATCCTATTTAGAACCACTATTGGGAGGTATTTAGTGAAAGGTGACGAATACAATTTATAGAGACGTACAGAGTTTCCTCGAGCTGTCAACTGAGAGATGGCTTCTGAATAGAGCTAATTACAGAGGAAAACACGACATCCCTGGGGGTTATGCGATTCTCACAGCTTGCTACTTGTCATTAGTTGTATTCTTTAGTAGGTGACAGTTCTACTCACGTGATTCTATAGTGTCGCCGTTCTTGACACAAAAGCCATACTGTTAAATAGAGTTATAGTTGGTGATAAATATTAATAAGTTATGTTAAATTTAATTTTGGAAAGATGACACATTGACTCCTTAGGAAAAAATAAAAAAGTTCGATCGAAAGGAGACCTCCCATAATCGCTGATTGATCGCCTTAACCTTTCTCCGTTTTTTTTTTTCGTTATCGTTTCTGATGAATGACATATTATCAGAAAGCTTACTGATTGTTAATTAAAATAGGCTAGTTTGGAGTTAAACATGTTTAACATCAATAAACGCCTTACAAAATAAATTTTTTGGAGTAATTCTTGATAATTTTGCAGAGGCTGGAGATGGAACGAAACGATTTCAGAATAGCGCGAATAACTTATGAAAAAACTTGATTATAATTAAGTAGAAAGGGTGATTATCAAATTAGATTGGCAAATGAACAGGTATTAGTAGTAATTATCGTCTAGGTTTAGAGGACTACTTAGCCACGACGTCGATAAATCGTGATTAAGGGGTGGATAGATTGAAGCCGGATTTTCTGGGGTCAAGAGTGAGCCAAGGTTGTGTCGTACTGGGAAGTAAAGAGGAACAGTAGGTATACGTCCTTGACACAGAGTAACCAGAACGAAAGAAACGCAATAATCTAGTTGATCGAGTGAAAGTTTATCATAATCGGCGAAACTCGGTGCAGTGACCGAGAGTGACACACAAGCAACCTTGCCCCCGGCATAATACAATTGTCCATCTAGTAGACGCAATGCTTAATAGTTCATTGTTTTCCTTAAACGTTCATTCCTCTTGACCGCTCAAAACAAGTTCGAGTTTTTTCAGAATTTTCTTACATTACTACGAAGTCTATTGAGGGAAAATCTCTTCCATATCCAAACCTTGACACAGTTCAGAATTAACAGGTGGTTTTCGACCTTGGCCCGTGCTGTCTTTGTTCTATAAACAGCTTTTTTGGCATGTATCGAAGTAAAGATTAGCCCACTACATGTGATTGCCAGGACCAGCGATGAGTGGTTTTTGACCTGTGCATTGAAATCCTGAGAAAGGATCGTGTGGAGAGTTTAAAAGAGGCTATTTATGTTGAAGTGTTTAGTGTTTACATACTACATCTGTCATTAAGTGTAGAGACTATCATTCACTTCCTTATTAAATTCCTAAACTTGCTATAGTGCTTTACTTGTACTTTAACACTTTGCCTGCCAATAATATATTTTCTAAAATCAAAATTAAAGTATGGAAAAAAACATTGTTTATCTTCTAGAATATTTAAATTTAAAACTAAGGTTTAACCTGTACTGTAAAACTAACATAAATATTCATTTTGTAAAATTTTAAACAGTTTTTTTTTTCCCTTTTTAGAATCATTTGACTTCACAAAATTAAATAGGACAAGGCAGAATAGACGTTTTCATAGAAGAAGAAGATCTGTATCTGTGGAAAGGCATTTAGAAGTTATGGTGGTGGCAGATAGTAAAATGGCAAATTATCACAAAAGCAATCTTAGGCATTATATTTTGACGCTGATGTCTACGGTAGGTTAAACAGAGTACAAGAAACATACAGTTTAGTTTATATAAATGTTTGTCTTGTGTAATTAAATAACAAAGAATAAATACACAACTATATATTGTTTAAATTAACTTTATTATTATGGGAAAATTCAATGCAGAATTATCACACAGAAATATTTTAAATAACCTATACACTATCATCTGATAAGATTATACATCTCTAATTTGGTTAGATATAGGCTATTAACAATTGCAATACAACAAGAACATCCTAAATATTTAAAAATATAAATTTGATAAATTGTATGGTTATGCCACTCTTCATTACTGAATGACAGTAATAACTGAGTGGAATGTTTATAATAACTTAAGTGGAGTAGATCTGTTTAGAGATGTGAATATTTTTTTCCCAAGTTTAAATAAATACATTTTTTTAAGTCAAAAAGAATTCTAATTCCATTTCTGAAATTATTGTTTAAAACATTTTCTTAAAATAAAGTTGTCTTGCTTCTTGAATTTTTTTTTTTTTTTTTATTGCAAACAAGATGACACATGACACATGATTAGTTCAAGCAGAGAAAATCCTGACACGGTGTCATTTTGTTTAAGATCAATGATGTCTTGTCTCGGTGGACAAGCTGTATATCAATCACGAATAACATCTTATTTGTATGTTAGTATCGTCGCTCTTTAAATAAAATTTAATATCAGATTTAGTTATGTCTGTTAAATTTTTCTGAAATTTATGTGGTATTCAGAGGAAAGTAGATTAAATTTGTCAACACTTTCAGTAGTCAATTAATTTAATAGTTTGTTTCAAGTTACTTAAACTCATTATCCAATTTAATTTAAAGGTTGCTCTCATTTACAAGCATCCAAGTATAGGAAATGACATTAATATTGCTGTAGTCAAGCTACTGATCATGAATGAATCTCAGGTATGCATTTTATGATATTTTTAGTAAATTTATATGGTTGTAAAAGATTAAAATTTAATATTTAAACAACTTAAGCATTCTAAACTGGTTCAAGATAACTTAAAGTAATAATTTTATGTCATTTTTTCAGGACAGAGAGATTATTTATCCAAGTGCATCAAAAACCTTGCGTAATTTTTGCAACTGGCAGCAGCTATATAATGATTATAATGATTCCAGCCCACGTCATCATGACACTGCCGTTTTGCTCACCAGGTAATATAATAATATAAATCAATGATTGCTTCCTAGTAATCAATATTCATTAATGTTAAAGATTTGAGTTTTATTAAAAATTTAGAAATATTTATTTTGTTTTTCATATTTAAAGAGAAGACTTGTGCAGGCTACCAAAAACATGTGAAACTTTAGGTAAATATTGAAATCATTAACTTTGTTTTTAAAGATAAGATACAATTTATCTTTTATAAATAAAATATGTTACTAAATTCCATTATCGTGAATGACAGACTTTGTTACTGCTTAATTTTTTGTTTAAAAAAAATGATCACTGAAAGTATTGATGCACATTTAATATTATTTATTAAAAAACAATAAAAAAAACTGTAATATTAAGTTTAGAATTTCAAATGTCAAAATCTTTAGCTACAGATAATGAAGTTTATAAGATTTAATCATATTAAATTTCATTATCCTAGTTTTTACAGATTTTTAGATAAGGAAGGATAATAATGTTTCATCCATAATATAAATTAAATTTATTTATTTAATGATAATCCTTAAGGCAAGAAAATCTAGTAGTAATACAAGGTTAACGTCAACATTATTAAGACACAACTAAGGAAATAAATAATTTGTAGAGTTGTCTCGCTGAAAAATATGTGAAATAAAATATGCCAACTTTATTTATCTATATTTTCTAATTATTATTCAGGTCTAGCTCAGTCTGGAATGGTATGCGATCCCTCCAGCAGTTGCGCTATTGTTGAAGATAATGGACTGAGTGCAGCTTTCACCATTGCTCATGAATTGGGACATGTGTATGCTGGTTTTTTACTTGTAAATAAATTAATTTAATAGAATAATTACAGATTTATACTTAATGGCAAAAATATAACATATATGATTACAAACTTTTTGGTATTTTGTAATTAATCTCAAAGCATTTTATATTTAGGTTAAGTATTCCTCACGATGACGATCATAAATGTGCTCGGTTTAATGATGAAGGACAGAGATTGCATGTGATGGCAAGGATGTTAGATTACAATAGTCATCCGTGGAGTTGGTCAATGTGCAGCCGTCATTATATTACAGCTTATTTAGAGTATGGTTTTATTAGTTTTTGTTTTTGTTTATAAAATCTATAAATTGTTATTAATTAATATTTAAAAATTATTAAAATTATATAAAGTATATATGTAATATAATTTATGTAATTTCTTTTAGAATTTTTAAAATATAAATATACTAACTAATTGTTAACAAATACATATTTCACTATTTTTATCAACATTATAGATATTACATTTATTTATTAAAGAATTTTAAATTGAATAATAATAAAAATGTTAAATGTACAATCAACAAATCACTGCTTTACTGAAGAATTCAGCCACATCAATATAAATTATAAAATGCCAAGTACTTTCAAACCTCCTAGTTCATCACAAGAGATGCTAAATACCCTAATGAGGAACCAAAAGGCTTAAAAATACTTGGTAGTCTTGTTATTTTTACTTATATAAGTCAGTTTTCTAGTAAAGCAGTGTTTTTTATTGATTTTAAAACTTGGAGATAAGTTTAAGTGCAGACGATTTATAATAAAATTTTTATAACAAAAAATATTAATAAACTTTAAATTTTTATTTGTAAAATACAGTGCTGGATTTGGACAATGTATGCTAGATAAACCTACTATTGACAAGCTTCAATCTGAAGAACATGCCAATAATCAGCCAGGACAATCATATGATATGGATAATCAGTGTGAATTAGTATTTGGTAAAGGGTCAAAAATATGTCCTTATATGCCTGTCTGTAAACGTTTATGGTGTACAATGGAAGATGTTACTCAGGGTGGTTGTAGAACACAGCATATGCCTTGGGCTGATGGCACAATATGTGGTAAAGAGAAGGTATGTATCATTCTTGTAGCTTACCATCATTGAAAATTCATTAAAATTAACCAATAGGATTATTTAAAGTGGTGTCAACAAGGTGAATGTGTGCGAATGGAATCTTCTCAATATCCAGTAGATGGACAGTGGGGTAAATGGCACAACTTCGGACCGTGTTCTCGTACCTGTGGTGGTGGTGTAAAGCGTGCCGAGAGATTTTGTGATAACCCAGCGTAAGAAATTAAATAATATGTTTATAAATTTAATATTTGGATTCTTAATAAGTCAATTTTAATTTATATTTTTATTTGTAGACCTGCTCGAGGAGGTAAATACTGTATGGGAAAGCGTGTAAAATATAGATCTTGTCACACTCAGGTCAGTATAATGTTATTAACTTGCTACTGAAATGAATGGATTGTGTAAATGAAATTTAGGCTAAATCATACAATACTATTGAAGAATTATGCATATGTTGAAATAAAATCATCTGGAAATAATTATAAACTATACTGTAAGTAGAAAAAATGATGTGAAAAATGAATACAAAATTTAATCTTGCCATATGCTGTCCTCTTTTGTATAAAATGTAATTAATTTATATATTAATCTTCAGAGAAAAATCAAATGATGCATTTTTGTAATTTTGTTTATATCTTCCTGTTTTCTATTTTTGTTTAATAACGAAAATTATAAAACTTTCTGTTTTATAATTAGCCTTGTCCACACGGATCTCAAGAATTTAGAGAAGAGCAGTGTGCCGCATTCAATGGAAAAACATTTAATCTTCCTGGTTTATATTCAAATGTAAAATGGGTACCACAGTATGCAGGAAGTAAGTTAAATTTATTATACAAGAAATTGATTATAATACTGTGATAATATATTTATTTTATTATTCATAAAACACATCTAAAGATTTCCAGGGTCATTATGACAGTAACAGACATTTAATATAAACAAACAATATATATGTAAATAAATAAAATACTGCATAAATTACAATAATATTTAAAATAAGATGAACTTGTAAAGTTAACTAAGTGCTTAGATATAATCCTCCAAGACATGATAATTTTCTAATAATCTATAAAAAAAAAGTTGCTAACTAAACAAATTAGGTAATAAACATAAATTCAGCAAATTTTATTTAGCAAGAAAATAAAAATTCTATATTTACATACAAATATAGTTAAGTGTAATAAGAATATCTATTTACTTACATAAAAAACAGATCATGTGATATATTTAAAAATAAATTTTTAAGAAAGATTGAAGAAAAACAAACACTTGATATATAATATTACATATTTAAATATAAATTTTACTTTTTAAGAACTCTTGTAAAGAATTAAAATGCTTATCAAATAATAATAATAACAATTATTATTATTTTAAATTGATGAATATTGATTAAAAAGTCTTTAACAAAAACAATTCAAAAATAACTTTTGATTTTACTTTTAGTTGATCCTCAAGAATCGTGTAAGTTATACTGTAGAGCTGTTGGTACATCTGCTTACTTTGTCTTGAAAGACAAAGTGATAGATGGTACACCATGCAGTCCAGATACATCAGATGTGTGTGTCAACGGTAAATGTTTAGTAAGTATTAGAAAAAAATAATTGATTAGACAGTGATGATAATTTAATTTCCTTATCTTTTAAGTGTTAAAATCAAAGTTTCATCTGTTAAAATAAAAAATATATTTAATCTACAAATTATATGATATTAACATTAAAAAGTGATACATAATGAACAGTGTAACAGACTGAATAAATGAACATTTTAATAACAAAATTATAATAATAGATAAATTCTATCATTATAACTTAAAACTTGAGTTGGCATTACTTATATATTTATAAATTATTAACGAAATAATAAATTTTAAACTTCATTATTTTAATTAATTTATTTTTTAACAGCCAGCTGGTTGTGATCATAGACTTGATTCCAATAAAAAATTTGACATGTGTGGAATATGTGGAGGTGATAATTCTACTTGTAGAGTTGTAGCCGGTCATTTCAATAATGTTGAATATGGTAAGAATTTCAAAGCTTTTTTTAAAGAATTTTAAACTGTATTAAGATTAATTTATTTTTACAAACTAGGCAGAAAATTTATTTTTGTGTATTGTATTAAACATATTCATCCAATTACCACTTGCAGTATCTGATCTTTGTTATCCTAGTAATATTGAAGTATATCATATTACAAAATACAAATTTGAAAATATTTCTTTATTAACTGTATAATTATTTTCATATAAAAAGATGTTATAATCTTTGTTTCATAAAATACAATAAGGAGTTTTTTGTTATTAGAATAATTAATGTTATTACAATTTGCCAAATTTTTTTTATTATCATAAATATCAACCACAAATATGATTTTATTGATAGAAGTTTGACCCTTGTAGCCAGTACATGGTACATTTTACTCTATGTAAAATGATAGTTTAAGATAATAATGAAGGTCACTTTTACTGATATACTATAAAGTTCTTTCACTACTGAAGAACCAGTTAAACTTTTTTTAAACTTTAATGGAAGCTAAAATGATAAATGAATTTTATATTAAAGTTTTGAGTTGTTTTAATAAATTTTTAAAAATATTTAGAGGATTTGTAATTAATAAAATGTTTAATAGATTTTTTTAATGGTATTTATAGGTTATAATCATATTGTATTAATTCCTGCTGGGGCCAGTAATCTAGACATTCGACAATTTGGTTATCAAAATTCTAATGATGATAATTATTTAGGTAAGAGAAAAGTGTGCTAATCAATTTATTAAATCTTAATTCCATTTTGTAATTTGCCACTTTTGATTGCATAAAAAAAATCATGTTAATATATTTATCTAAATATCTATAGAAAACTCATTTCTTTTTAATGCTAGAGAAAAAATTTTATTCTCATGTTAAGTGCTCTATAAATTTCAAAAATTTTTTGATTATTAGTAAATTTTAAAAATTTGAAATAATTTGAGATGGTAATGAATATTGAAAACTTATTTTCATATAAGTCAGGAACTAATCAAATACAGCAAGTCCTCATTCAATATTGCAATTTCCAAGAACTTATCAATGTTGTTAAGTGAAATAATGAATAACAAAACCAATTTTACCATAAGCTAAATGATATGAACAAGATATAATTTGGTTAAAACTATTCTAATTATCTCATGTTTGCAACCTTCAACATTTATTTCCCACCTCACAGAATCAATTTTACTGTTTATGAAAAAAATTTGATAATATTGTTGAATTTTGAATTATTTAAATTAATTTAAATGATCAAAAAATATACTTGTATTTTTCCTCAACAATGTTATAATGAAATGTTAAGTGAGGATTGCTGTACATTCATTTTCTCAAATGAAAAATATAAAGTACCATCATTATTTTATATAACAGGACTGTACATTTAAATAAAAATAAATCATATGGATAAAAATATATTTAGCCAGAAAATTACTTATGAATTAAAAAAAATATTATACACGAGAATCGAACCNCATTTCTTTTTAATGCTAGAGAAAAAATTTTATTCTCATGTTAAGTGCTCTATAAATTTCAAAAATTTTTTGATTATTAGTAAATTTTAAAAATCTGAAATAATTTGAGATCGTAATGAATATTGAAAACTTATTTTCATATAAGTCAGGAACTAATCAAATACAGCAAGTCCTCATTCAATATTGCAATTTCCAAGAACTTATCAATGTTGTTAAGTGAAATAATGAATAACAAAACCAATTTTACCATAAGCTAAATGATATGAACAAGATATAATTTGGTTAAAACTATTCTAATTATCTCATGTTTGCAACCTTCAACATTTATTTCCCACCTCACAGAATCAATTTTACTGTTTATGAAAAAAATTTGATAATATTGTTGAATTTTGAATTATTTAAATTAATTTAAATGATCAAAAAATATACTTGTATTTTTCCTCAACAATGTTATAATGAAATGTTAAGTGAGGATTGCTGTACATTCATTTTCTCAAATGAAAAATATAAAGTACCATCATTATTTTATATAACAGGACTGTACATTTAAATAAAAATAAATCATATGGATAAAAATATATTTAGCCAGAAAATTACTTATGAATTAAAAAAAATATACAGACATATTTTTCAATACTATTTTTTAATTACAGTATATATTTTATTACTTTTAACAATTTTTATAAACCCCAACTAGTTAAGGATATTTAATATATTATTATCCATTATTCAATTTCATTATTATTAATAAAATATTACTTTCAGAGTGAATAACTAATATTTATTCCAACTTTAATCATTTTCTTTTTTTATAAAATAAAATATCAACAACTTATCCTTTGAAAAGTTTTTAGATTTTATTCATAACTTTACATATTAATTATCATAAATATAACCTGTTATGGAAGCTTCTTGAACATAAATCTCATTCAAACTTTTTACCTAAGTGAAATCTATTCAGCAAACTTAAGCACTTTACAGCCAAAGGTTCATCACTAAACATTAACAAATAGATAGTAATATAGTTTATTTCTGCCCAAAAGTGCTTGAATATTCTAAAATTTAGTTTGAATTGAATTTAACATATTGAAAATTTAACAAACTTCTTGTTAAAAACCAACTATATTTTTATTTTAATAAATTCTTTATTTTCAAAGTAATTCTATAGTTATTGTAAACTACTTACTTCTTTATTAATCTAACAAAAGAAAAGAAAATAATAAGAAAAAGTTGTAATTTAATACATGTTATATTAAATGTTAAAAGAAACTAGAAATAGAATCATGTATTATTGAAATTTTAGTTTACCATCATTCTGATTTCAAATTACTTACTGTAGATTATTCAAAATCAAAGAAACATTTTAAAATTAATATTAAATAATTTGTAATTTATATTTACATAACATATATTTCCATTTATAATCTTTTAATATTTAAATTATAGCCTTAAGGGACAGTAATGGAAAATATATTTTAAATGGAGATTTTATGGTGAGCATGTTTCCAAAAACATTGCAATATGGTGGCACACTTTTAGAATATACTGGGTCTGATTCAATAATTGAAAGAATTAATACAACAAAGCAACTGAAGAAGGATCTTATTGTAATGGTTAGTAGAATTTTATTAGTTTAGATTTAGATAAAATGATTAATTTTTATAAAGACAGTAACTAACTGTTATGTTGCAAAGTTTAATGTATGTAACAACTTAGAAACAAATGTCAAGATATTAATTTGTTATCTAAATAATTACTGATTACTAATAAAGTATTTTAGATTTGATTTAATTTAAATCTGTTTAAAATTTAATATATAGGTTTTGACAGTTGGTAAACTTCATTCCCCTGATGTGAGATTCCAATATACAGTTTCTTTATCAGATGCTCAAAGATATGAATGGGATTTGGAAAAACAATGGTCACAGTGCAGTAGAGCTTGCCAAGGTGAGAATATTATATTGAATTTATATGAAAGTTATTTCATAAATAATGCCAATTAGAATCTAAAATGATTAACATTTATTATGACAAAAAATATTTTTGAGATAATGAGATGATGAATTGAAAATGAATATGAACTGATAATGAAGTGAGAACCTCCAACACTTTTTATCATAACAAATTTTGGACTCTTGTAATATAGTTGTTTACAAATGAAAGATACAAAAATTGTTTATCTTAACTAAAAAATAAACAACCTTTTTAAAATCAGCACTTTTTTATTTTGAATAAATGTTTTTAGATTCATTAAAAATCAGATTCAGAGTTAAAAAAGAACATGGAACAAAAACTGAAGAAGAAAATGGTTCAAAATATTTGGAAATAAATACTGAATGCATAGTATTTAAAATTTAAATGACTATAAAATAAAAATATACAGTAATTTATTAGTGTATATTTTTAATACATTAATATCAAAATATAGGTTATTGCTTGTAAGAAAAAACTGTTATGCTCCAGACAGTGATTTGGCATCACTTTATTTAAATAAATAAAAGGAAAAAAATTTTCACAGACATGAATTTGACATATTTCAAAAATTTGGCTAGATATAAACCTTTAATTTTTTCATATTTTTAGTCTTGTTCCATTCTACTTCACCTTCTTTTTTAAATATTTTGATGTTCCATGTTCTACTTCGTTTTAGAAATTAACCTGAGGATAGCATCTGATGAAATTAAAAATGTTTATTCAAATTAAAAACATGCTAGTTTTAAAAAGATTGTTTGTTTATTTCTTACAGAGATTCTTCCTTAATTAATGGAATAAACATAACAATTAATTATTCTAGTTTACAAATATAAATATTATTATTGAAAATTTAATAAATCAATGAAATAAAAAATTTGTAATAAATGAAAAACTGATACACAAAATTATTTGATGATAACTTCTTAATAATTAATCAATTTATTTTCTGTACAATAATTTATTTTACTTTTTGCTGAATATTTAGGACTTATCATTTTGGGTCAGTGTAAATGTATCCAAAGAAAAATACTTTTTCACAAATTTATATTTATTTATATAACATGACACAGAAACAGGAAACTACTTTATTTTCAATTTAATTGGAGATCATTATCACACATTTACTCATGATTCATGTCTTCTTCAGAAATAAATATAATTAAATTCACAGAAAATTATTGCTATAATGCTATAATTAAATCACCAAGTATAATTTTTAGCTGAATTATATAGAAACTGTATTTTATTGTATCAAGTTTATACTTAATATAATTAGAATTAAATGTTAAGAAACTATATATATGTTTTAGTCTCTAAAAAAGACAGTTTATATCAGAAAATCTAAAATAAAATTATTTGTTTGAATTCAAATCGCCTCATTGTCTCTAGGTTTAACTTTTTTAAATTTCTATAAAATGATATAGTCACAATTCACAGAATTGTATATAGTGTTATTAATGATTTCAATATTATATATCATCAGATCAAAACAGTAAAATTTTTTTTTAAGTTTTGTAATTTTAGCTTCATAATGATCTACTAGAATGATAATAACCAGAATTTAGAACAAATATCTTTTGTTGATATCTTTAGTTTATGTTTCTTGAAAAAAATAATAATAAAAATAAAATTACAGATTGAAGACATAATAAAATATATTTATTCTAAATTCTAGTTATTATATTTATTATTATAAACTATCAAGGAAAAAAATAACTTGAAAGCAAGCTCTCTTTTTATTTAAAAATAAAAAAAATAATATTATAAACCTCTTCTGTGCAAAATGCACAGACGAAGGTTTATAATTTTTGTTAATAAAGTTTGGAACGATATAATAATATATTTTATTATCCGTAATGAAGATATTAAGATGAAAGAACTGTTTATTAATAGCCATTTTTATAATAATTTTACTTATTTTAGTATTGATTTATGTAATAAATATTGATATAAACTATGCTATTTTATTTGAATTTTTATTATTTACATACTACAACAAATGCTGCTTATTAATTTTAATTTATGAAATTAGTAGTGACTAACCAGAATTTTGTTTTGAGATTATAGGTGAACAATATCGCCAACCAGTATGTGTTGAAATAAACAATCGTAGAATAGTGAACGATGCTCATTGCCTAGAAAATCGTAAACCTCCTCAACTTGCACAAGTTTGTAATTTACAATGTTCTCTAAGGTATAAAAAAATTGATTTATAATAATCTTATTTTATAATTTTTATTATATCGCTCAGTTTTATCTGAAAGAATGACACCATTATTTTAGATGGCAAGTGGTACAAAAGAGCGAATGTTCTACTAATTGTGGAAAGGGAACAAGGAAAAGAGTATTTAAATGTATACAACAGTCTGACGATGGCATTCAAATGCTTGAAGATAACTTATGTGATCATTTAGGACCAAAACCTGAAGACGATGAAGAATGTGAGGGACCATGTTCAAATACTCATTGGGAATTTGGAAAATGGTCTAGAGTAAGAAATTTCTTTTGTGATATTTACTATTATTAAAAAATAAGTATTGATTTGATAAACAGACATATATAAATATATAAATATTAAATTAATATTAATGAAAATTTCAGTGTTCTCAGACATGTGGTCAAGGAATGGAAACACGTTCTGCCAAATGTGTAGATGCACAGAATGAGACACAGTCTGAATCGTTATGTGATAGTAAAGCCAAACTCATTTCTAGGCCATGTAATTCTGGTCCTTGTCCATATTGGGAAGTAGGAGAATGGACACAGGTATTTAATTATATATATTAAATGACTATTAATATGTTCAACTTTGTTAATTGACTTAAATTAATTTATCTAGGCTATAAAAATGCAATTAACTGCATTTAATGCATGTCATTTGAATTATTTTCAAATTAGCTAATATTTTTAAAAGAAGCTAGTTTTAATAGCTAAATTTTGATAATTAAAATAATTATACAAAATTAAATGATAAAATCCTGCTGTGTAATTTAATTAGATATGTAAGACAAGAATGTCTATCAATCAAAAAATTTGAAAGTTTTAAATTGCAATTACTCTTTCATAAATAAGAATAACCTTGATTCATAAGAGATTAATTGTCCAAATAGATAATCATTGTAAATATAAATAAGTTTATTGAAATTATTTTTTTCAGAAAAGATTTTTTACCAGAATAAAATATTGAGCAAGTTTCTAATATCATACATTATTGATTTTACTAATAAACCATTTTCTCATTTAATTTCCCTAATTTGTGGAAAATGTTTTAAATTGATATAAAAATTGCTTATGGTATTTAAACAAATAGGGCCATTGAGATTGGAGGGAAGCTAGAAATTTTTTCTTAGGCTTGAAGAAAACATAGGGACTTATAGAGAATTCCATATAAAATTAATGTTATTTTTACTAACATAAAATAAAATACTTACAACTGCTTCTACTAATTAATAAACAAGCATTCTATGTATTTCATTTGTTCAAAAAATATATGCAGTGGATAAAGATCCTACTATCCACAAGCATAGCAGGTCCTTGACAGCCCTGGAAACAACTAAGAAAGTAATTCCCAAATATATGGAAAAAGTTCTTTATGAACTAAAATTACTATAATAATTTCTGTATATTTATAACTGAGATTATTATGTATGTGTATGTATATATTTATAATATATACAGTACTTTATGTATATGCTTCGTACATTAAAATAATTTTTAATATTTAATGTACCAGTATATATACTTTTTATGTTACTGAATTTATATGTGCTAAATAGTATATTTTAAATTAATAGTTTTATCTTATCAAATTATTTACATTACAATTCAAAGATACCAGTATTCAATGTATTTACATAGTTCTTTATAAATATTTTTTTAATTAGAATTTTCTTTCATATTTTAACATGGTCTTTAAAAAATTCCCTATTTTCCTGTTTAAGTGGATCCAACTTTGCTTATTTTTTTTTATTTGTCTCATTATAAATGCAAAATATAAACGGTTTAAAAGAGTAATAATACATTTAGAATAGATTAGTATAGCAGATTTAGTATAATTTTTCTTATATATGTATTACTGCAACTACAAAATAATTTTCTGTTAGTATATACTATCTGCTTAATACATAATCTACACTCTTATATTAATTTATAATGTATTGCATCAGGACAATAATTTGATTAATTGTATAATCTCACTGTTGAAGTTATTGATGCTTATATTGAATAATGATTTTATTACAATATAAGCATCAATTTACACAATTCAAAGAAATTTACTTTATATTTAAATATAACTTAGTAATTTTAATATAATCTTTATATTTAAATATAAAAATTAAATTTATTAAAATAATTTTCTGTTTTTTTTTAAGTTAATGTCCTTTATTGAAGTATTTAGTAATTATGACAATATGATGCAAATCATCATCATGCAAAAAATTAGATGAATTATTTATGAAAATTGAAGTATTTAGTAATTATGACAATATGATGCAAATCATCATCATGCAAAAAATTAGATGAATTTCACTATTTTAAATATTAATAGTCCTTGGTTAATGTACTTTTAATTAGCACATTAATGCAGTTTATTAATTATAGATAACTTTTATTCTACACCACTGTTTTTGTATAACACAGTTCCAAAGATCATTATTAAACACTGTATAGATAGTTTACTTACTTTACTATTAAGGATTGTATCTATTCCATTAATCAAGGACAATCTACATACAGTTCATGTAATCATAATCTTTGAAACTTTGTGCACAATAAATTTTCAGATAAATTAATTCTAAAAGGATTTTTTTTTAATTTTTATTAATATTTTTTTAAATTTTGATTTTCAAAAATGGCAATATAAAGTCTATTGTGTTGAGCCATTTCTAAAAATACAAAATATATTTTATAGTGTTCTGTGACGTGTGGCACAGGGGAACGACATAGACCATATTGGTGCCGTTATATAAATCAAGTAGTTAGTGGTTCATTTTGTGATTCAACCTCTGTGCCATCTCACAAGGAACAATGTCAAATGGCATCTTGTGCACAATGGAAATTTGGTAACTGGGGACCAGTAAGTTTGATATATTTGTTGAATTTCTGAATATTGTTTAAATCTTTCCATCTTTAAACAGCAATATGTAAAGAATCTATTTTATTTATGAAATTTTTTATTCTCAGTGTACTGCAAGTTGTGGTCAAGGATATTCTAAACGTGAAGTATATTGTGAATTGGATAGTCAAGTTGTTGATGACGACCAATGTGATACAAAACTTAAGCCGAGTTCCAATAAAGAATGCCGCCTTCCATCTTGTGTAACAACCACGACTACTAGCACCACTGTGGAACCAATTACTGATACCACAAGTAATAATTATTTGCCTCCTCTTCCTCTGCCATTAGTTCAAGAAGAAACAACTGAGAGGCACTTTACCACTACTGAAGCTCCAGAAAATGCTGAATGGAAACCTGGAGATTGGTCTGAAGTAAGCAGATATTAAATATCAGTATAAAAGTATTTTATATTCAATTAGTAATATCCTGTGTTATTCTATAGTGCTCTGTAACTTGTGGAAGAGGAATCAAAAAACGCCAAATTGTTTGTTATAATCCAATCAGAAAACAGGTACTCCATGACTCTAGGTGTGATATTTCATTGCAGCCACCTGTATTAGAAATATGTGAAGTCCAACCATGCGGGCAATGGATAATTGGAGAATGGAGTCAAGTAATTGAATTTCTTTGTCTATTTTTAAACAACATAACAAGTATAACACCTTGCTCTAACAATAAATATTAAAATGTAATAAAAATCTAATGTTTCTATTATATATGAAAGTATATAATTCAGAAAACTAACTTCTAAATAATTATTACAGTAATTTTATCACAAAGACTTTTATGCAGAAGTACTATTTGTAAAGAATATTTATGAAGATTTGTATGAAAATATTAAATAACTTTTTAGAAAAATATAATTATTTCCAATCAGATGCTTGGAATTTTAAGCAATATTTATTTGTGCATTATAACTTATATATATTAGGACTGATGACAACTTAAATCTGATTTTATATTCTAAGAAGAATGTGAAATATACCAATTACATGATTAATAAATTTGAAAAACTGTCAGTAGTAATAATGCCTTTAATAACAGTTTTTGGCTTTTATTCAAAATGTAATAAATATGATCAAATATTATAAAAATGTTTCTTTATTTACCACAAAATTTGCTTTAGATTTTGTCTTTTCATCATTTTTCAATTTCAAAATTAATAAACTAACAACATACAAATGATATTTTTTACATCATTTAAAATATAAATAACATTTATTCTTTGGATTGAATTACTACTGACACAGTAAATTCTATAATTAGGAACAGTAATAAATATCCTAATAGCTGACCTTGGTTATGTGGAACTTGAAATAAATTTTAACAGAACATGTGATATGTGATTTACATTCTTTGATAAAATAAGTCATATTTAAGTTGACCATCCTATAATTTATTAATTACTATTTTTAAATGTTTTTATTAAGAAATATGATCAAACTTGCTGTATTTCAATTGTTAATTTTAACTGTGTTAACTTCTGAATGTTCATACTGTAGTTGTTTATCTTCTTTTAATAACTTTTACATTCTAACCTTATCATTCTAAAAATTAAAATATGCAAAATTGTAACATTTTAAAGTAAATAAAATTTATAATATTGTTTTACAAGTTTTGAATATTTTTTTCCCTGACAAACTAACAGAATTCATATTAACAGTAATATAGAAAACTACATTAATCAAAACTAATCTTATCTTTCTACCATAAAATAATTACTAATTATGCAAAAATAAATTTTGTGAAAAATTAAAAAATATATATATGTAAACTTCAAAGGAATGTAGAATTCTGAATTTTTATTTATCAATATTCACCTCTACAGTGTCCCGTGACATGTGGTGAAGGGGTATCTGTTAGAACAGTAATGTGTATGAAAGATAATGAGAAAAAAGAAGATCAAGATTGTGATCAAACAAATCGCCCAGCAAGTGAAAGGCTATGTAGTATTTCACCATGTGATATTCTTCCTGTTCAAGCTCCTGAAATTCCACATATTTCCCATAATAGTGTAGAAGGTGTTTCTTACTGGAGAACTGGACATTGGGGAGAAGTATGTTTCTTATTTGATAATTAAATGTAAATAATAGTAGATTATAAAATACTTTTCTCTATTAGTGTTCAAAATCATGTGGAAAAGGACAAAAACGAAGACAAGTTGCTTGTTATGATGAGGCAGGTCATATTAGTAATCAATGTTCACTGCATCATAAACCCCCAACTGTTTCATCATGTAATAATGATCCTTGTCCAAGTTGGATTACTAGTGAATGGAGTATGGTAAGTTGATCGTTAGAAATTAGTTTTAAGTCTAATATCCAAAATTAACAAGGAAATTAAATGAAAAACTTTTGTTAAATAGTGCAGTCATAGTTGTGGGGGTGGAATCCAAATACGATCAGTTCACTGCCAAACTGCAGATAAAAATGATTTATCTGAAGACCGTTGCGATTTTGATAAGAAACCTTCCACTAGACAAGAATGTAACCAACACCATTGCACACATTCTCTTCATTATCGTTGGGAAGTAGAACAGTGGACTCAAGTAAGAATAACATATATTGTTAAGTGAGAGATTTGTTAATATTTGGTATATTAACATTTTTATAATTTCATAGTGTAATGTATCCTGTGGTACAGGACACAAATACAGACATGTGTATTGCCAGGATAGTAGACATTCTATCGTCTCTGATAAAAGATGCACTACTAAAAAACCTCGAACTGTTAGAAAATGTAAAGGAACAGAGTGTCCTTTTTATGTCTGGAAAACAGAAGATTGGTCTGAGGTATGTAGTCATAATATTAAAGAATTCATTATTAAGTCAGCTTTTTGTATAAGAATTAAGTCATTATTTGATCTGATTCACATTTCAGAATTTGTCACATTTTTTTCTTCAGAATCATAAAAGAAATCTATGCACAAAAAGATTTTGTTGGAATGTTCATAAGTTTTGTAAATTAGTTTCACATAATCGAGGATACACAAATTCAAAATAAAAATACAACATAAATAAAATATTTAGTATCAGTTACATGAAGTTAATATATGAAACTTACATAGCCCCAAAGAGTTTCAACACCAATATACTTATTTGAAATGTTCATTTAATAAATTTTAACATAACAGATTTTTAAATATATTAAGTTTAGTCTTTATTAAAAATCATTTACATTCAAATTTTTTCAATTCAACATTCTAATGAGGTAGATTATATTATAAACTTACATCTAAAGTAAGAATATAAAGAATTTCAAAATTATTAAATCCAAAACAAAATAATAATCTACATATATTTAGTGTAAAATAAAACTTTTAAGTTATTTTGATGAGTAAGATTTAAAAAATAAATGTTTTATCATAAAAGCATTTTAGTGTATCTTCAATTTATTTTTTTATATAGAAAATGATATTAAATATAATTTTTTTTAAATGTGAACAATATTGTTTTGAATGTTTTTGATAAAAAATAAATTAAATGTATTTAACACTTAAAATTAATCAAGATTTGTATATTTATTTCATGGCTACTTTTAAGAAGAAATATAAAATTAAAATTTGAAATTATATTGTGAATGATTACATGTATGGGTCCTATGTATTACTTTATGTAAAAGTAAATCATTTATTATTTATTTTTAGATTAATTTAAGAATTTTATCTAGTTATCTGTGTTTTACTTTTAGTTTAATTATATTCTATAAAATATAATTTCAGTGTTCTGAATCTTGTGGAAAGGGCTTACAGAAACGTAAAGTTACATGTCACCAACTGAATCACTATGGATGGATGAATCCCAATAGTGTCACTCAACCTTCTAAACATGGAGATCCATGGTGTGATTTAAAAAGCCGTCCAACAGATGTTAAAGCATGCAATCTAGGAAGATGTGATAGTAATACATATTGGAGGGTTGGATTATGGAATGAAGTAAGAATAAATCAAATAGATCAATCATTTCTAAAATACATTCAAGCAAAATTAGATAATTTTAAATTAAATCCATAAAAATAGTGTTCACATGAATGTGGAAAAGGAAAACAAAAAAGAAAAGTGCAGTGTATAAATTCACATGGAAAACGAATTCCCCAAAGGAGATGTGAAATGTCATTAAAACCAAAGCGAAGAAGAAATTGCAATAAACAACCATGTATGTGCTAAATTTATCTGTAACAAAAATTAGTCATATTTAAAATATAAAATTTAATTTATAAAATTATTAGGTACACCCACTAGTTGTAGTGATTTGCAAAGAAGAAATATTAGGGAAGATGGAGAATATCAAATACAAGTGAGAGGTCGTTCTGTGAGAGTTTATTGTTCTGGAATGAATACAAGTAGTCCACGAGAATATATCACCCTTATTAGTGGAGAAGGTGATAATTACTCAGAAATTTATGATAAAAGGTAAAGTATTTAACAATGATCTAACTAATAAAAAATAAATTTGTTTTATCTTTTGTTCACTATTTAAACTTGTAAAATGAAATGACTTAACATAATCAAAAGAAATAATCATGCAGACTCTCTTCATTTTACTATTGAGATCTGATTTGCATTTTTATTATGTTCAGGTTAGTGAAACCAGAAACATGTCCTCACAATGGTATGCGTCAGGATAATTGTGAATGCATAAATGATGACCGAGCTGGAGCAGGACTTTCTACATTTTTTCGAATTGGAATAAATATCACTTCATTGCAAATTATGAGTAAGAACTTTAAAAATTATCAAATATATATATTGGCAATTTTCAAAAATTTACAATTTTAAATTTAAATTTTTAGCTCACGATTTTACCTTCAGCCAAACGCATCATGGACATCAGGTACCCTATGGAGAATCTGGTGATTGTTACAGTATGAGACATTGTCCTCAGGGCAGATTTTCTATTAATTTAATGGGAACAGGATTTATAGTTTCTCCAAAGACAAGATGGGTAAAGCAAGGTAATCGACCAGCTTCCAAGATTCAAAAATTAGAGGTGATTAATATTAAGAAATCTGTACAAAATAAAAATATAATTAAAATTTATTTAAAATTAATATAAAATGTTTCAAAAATCAATAGAATGGACAAGTGGTTCAGGGAAAGTGTGGAGGATATTGTGGGAAATGTGGACCAGATTCCAATATAGGATTATTATTGGATGTTGCTCCTCCTTGACTCTGGTAATTATTTGATTTACATTTTATTTTGCATTATTTGACTATAGAATAATTGCTTAATTTTTTTTTTTTTTNATTGATATAAACTATGCTATTTTATTTGAATTTTTATTATTTACATACTACAACAAATGCTGCTTATTAATTTTAATTTAAGAAATTAGTAGTGACTAACCAGAATTTTGTTTTGAGATTATAGGTGAACAATATCGCCAACCAGTATGTGTTGAAATAAACAATCGTAGAATAGTGAACGATGCTCATTGCCTAGAAAATCGTAAACCTCCTCAACTTGCACAAGTTTGTAATTTACAATGTTCTCTAAGGTATAAAAAAATTGATTTATAATAATCTTATTTTATAATTTTTATTATATCGCTCAGTTTTATCTGAAAGAATGACACCATTATTTTAGATGGCAAGTGGTACAAAAGAGCGAATGTTCTACTAATTGTGGAAAGGGAACAAGGAAAAGAGTATTTAAATGTATACAACAGTCTGACGATGGCATTCAAATGCTTGAAGATAACTTATGTGATCATTTAGGACCAAAACCTGAAGACGATGAAGAATGTGAGGGACCATGTTCAAATACTCATTGGGAATTTGGAAAATGGTCTAGAGTAAGAAATTTCTTTTGTGATATTTACTATTATTAAAAAATAAGTATTGATTTGATAAACAGACATATATAAATATATAAATATTAAATTAATATTAATGAAAATTTCAGTGTTCTCAGACATGTGGTCAAGGAATGGAAACACGTTCTGCCAAATGTGTAGATGCACAGAATGAGACACAGTCTGAATCGTTATGTGATAGTAAAGCCAAACTCATTTCTAGGCCATGTAATTCTGGTCCTTGTCCATATTGGGAAGTAGGAGAATGGACACAGGTATTTAATTATATATATTAAATGACTATTAATATGTTCAACTTTGTTAATTGACTTAAATTAATTTATCTAGGCTATAAAAATGCAATTAACTGCATTTAATGCATGTCATTTGAATTATTTTCAAATTAGCTAATATTTTTAAAAGAAGCTAGTTTTAATAGCTAAATTTTGATAATTAAAATAATTATACAAAATTAAATGATAAAATCCTGCTGTGTAATTTAATTAGATATGTAAGACAAGAATGTCTATCAATCAAAAAATTTGAAAGTTTTAAATTGCAATTACTCTTTCATAAATAAGAATAACCTTGATTCATAAGAGATTAATTGTCCAAATAGATAATCATTGTAAATATAAATAAGTTTATTGAAATTATTTTTTTCAGAAAAGATTTTTTACCAGAATAAAATATTGAGCAAGTTTCTAATATCATACATTATTGATTTTACTAATAAACCATTTTCTCATTTAATTTCCCTAATTTGTGGAAAATGTTTTAAATTGATATAAAAATTGCTTATGGTATTTAAACAAATAGGGCCATTGAGATTGGAGGGAAGCTAGAAATTTTTTCTTAGGCTTGAAGAAAACATAGGGACTTATAGAGAATTCCATATAAAATTAATGTTATTTTTACTAACATAAAATAAAATACTTACAACTGCTTCTACTAATTAATAAACAAGCATTCTATGTATTTCATTTGTTCAAAAAATATATGCAGTGGATAAAGATCCTACTATCCACAAGCATAGCAGGTCCTTGACAGCCCTGGAAACAACTAAGAAAGTAATTCCCAAATATATGGAAAAAGTTCTTTATGAACTAAAATTACTATAATAATTTCTGTATATTTATAACTGAGATTATTATGTATGTGTATGTATATATTTATAATATATACAGTACTTTATGTATATGCTTCGTACATTAAAATAATTTTTAATATTTAATGTACCAGTATATATACTTTTTATGTTACTGAATTTATATGTGCTAAATAGTATATTTTAAATTAATAGTTTTATCTTATCAAATTATTTACATTACAATTCAAAGATACCAGTATTCAATGTATTTACATAGTTCTTTATAAATATTTTTTTAATTAGAATTTTCTTTCATATTTTAACATGGTCTTTAAAAAATTCCCTATTTTCCTGTTTAAGTGGATCCAACTTTGCTTATTTTTTTTTATTTGTCTCATTATAAATGCAAAATATAAACGGTTTAAAAGAGTAATAATACATTTAGAATAGATTAGTATAGCAGATTTAGTATAATTTTTCTTATATATGTATTACTGCAACTACAAAATAATTTTCTGTTAGTATATACTATCTGCTTAATACATAATCTACACTCTTATATTAATTTATAATGTATTGCATCAGGACAATAATTTGATTAATTGTATAATCTCACTGTTGAAGTTATTGATGCTTATATTGAATAATGATTTTATTACAATATAAGCATCAATTTACACAATTCAAAGAAATTTACAAATGTGTTTGATTATTCACTCGGTGTGATAAATCATTACATAAGATAATCTTTTCTTGTTATATAGATTACATACTGTAATATAATACGATACAAGAGTTAGTAGTACGAAATAAGCTAATAATCTTAATGTTTNAAAATTAGATGAATTATTTATGAAAATTGAAGTATTTAGTAATTATGACAATATGATGCAAATCATCATCATGCAAAAAATTAGATGAATTTCACTATTTTAAATATTAATAGTCCTTGGTTAATGTACTTTTAATTAGCACATTAATGCAGTTTATTAATTATAGATAACTTTTATTCTACACCACTGTTTTTGTATAACACAGTTCCAAAGATCATTATTAAACACTGTATAGATAGTTTACTTACTTTACTATTAAGGATTGTATCTATTCCATTAATCAAGGACAATCTACATACAGTTCATGTAATCATAATCTTTGAAACTTTGTGCACAATAAATTTTCAGATAAATTAATTCTAAAAGGATTTTTTTTTAATTTTTATTAATATTTTTTTAAATTTTGATTTTCAAAAATGGCAATATAAAGTCTATTGTGTTGAGCCATTTCTAAAAATACAAAATATATTTTATAGTGTTCTGTGACGTGTGGCACAGGGGAACGACATAGACCATATTGGTGCCGTTATATAAATCAAGTAGTTAGTGGTTCATTTTGTGATTCAACCTCTGTGCCATCTCACAAGGAACAATGTCAAATGGCATCTTGTGCACAATGGAAATTTGGTAACTGGGGACCAGTAAGTTTGATATATTTGTTGAATTTCTGAATATTGTTTAAATCTTTCCATCTTTAAACAGCAATATGTAAAGAATCTATTTTATTTATGAAATTTTTTATTCTCAGTGTACTGCAAGTTGTGGTCAAGGATATTCTAAACGTGAAGTATATTGTGAATTGGATAGTCAAGTTGTTGATGACGACCAATGTGATACAAAACTTAAGCCGAGTTCCAATAAAGAATGCCGCCTTCCATCTTGTGTAACAACCACGACTACTAGCACCACTGTGGAACCAATTACTGATACCACAAGTAATAATTATTTGCCTCCTCTTCCTCTGCCATTAGTTCAAGAAGAAACAACTGAGAGGCACTTTACCACTACTGAAGCTCCAGAAAATGCTGAATGGAAACCTGGAGATTGGTCTGAAGTAAGCAGATATTAAATATCAGTATAAAAGTATTTTATATTCAATTAGTAATATCCTGTGTTATTCTATAGTGCTCTGTAACTTGTGGAAGAGGAATCAAAAAACGCCAAATTGTTTGTTATAATCCAATCAGAAAACAGGTACTCCATGACTCTAGGTGTGATATTTCATTGCAGCCACCTGTATTAGAAATATGTGAAGTCCAACCATGCGGGCAATGGATAATTGGAGAATGGAGTCAAGTAATTGAATTTCTTTGTCTATTTTTAAACAACATAACAAGTATAACACCTTGCTCTAACAATAAATATTAAAATGTAATAAAAATCTAATGTTTCTATTATATATGAAAGTATATAATTCAGAAAACTAACTTCTAAATAATTATTACAGTAATTTTATCACAAAGACTTTTATGCAGAAGTACTATTTGTAAAGAATATTTATGAAGATTTGTATGAAAATATTAAATAACTTTTTAGAAAAATATAATTATTTCCAATCAGATGCTTGGAATTTTAAGCAATATTTATTTGTGCATTATAACTTATATATATTAGGACTGATGACAACTTAAATCTGATTTTATATTCTAAGAAGAATGTGAAATATACCAATTACATGATTAATAAATTTGAAAAACTGTCAGTAGTAATAATGCCTTTAATAACAGTTTTTGGCTTTTATTCAAAATGTAATAAATATGATCAAATATTATAAAAATGTTTCTTTATTTACCACAAAATTTGCTTTAGATTTTGTCTTTTCATCATTTTTCAATTTCAAAATTAATAAACTAACAACATACAAATGATATTTTTTACATCATTTAAAATATAAATAACATTTATTCTTTGGATTGAATTACTACTGACACAGTAAATTCTATAATTAGGAACAGTAATAAATATCCTAATAGCTGACCTTGGTTATGTGGAACTTGAAATAAATTTTAACAGAACATGTGATATGTGATTTACATTCTTTGATAAAATAAGTCATATTTAAGTTGACCATCCTATAATTTATTAATTACTATTTTTAAATGTTTTTATTAAGAAATATGATCAAACTTGCTGTATTTCAATTGTTAATTTTAACTGTGTTAACTTCTGAATGTTCATACTGTAGTTGTTTATCTTCTTTTAATAACTTTTACATTCTAACCTTATCATTCTAAAAATTAAAATATGCAAAATTGTAACATTTTAAAGTAAATAAAATTTATAATATTGTTTTACAAGTTTTGAATATTTTTTTCCCTGACAAACTAACAGAATTCATATTAACAGTAATATAGAAAACTACATTAATCAAAACTAATCTTATCTTTCTACCATAAAATAATTACTAATTATGCAAAAATAAATTTTGTGAAAAATTAAAAAATATATATATGTAAACTTCAAAGGAATGTAGAATTCTGAATTTTTATTTATCAATATTCACCTCTACAGTGTCCCGTGACATGTGGTGAAGGGGTATCTGTTAGAACAGTAATGTGTATGAAAGATAATGAGAAAAAAGAAGATCAAGATTGTGATCAAACAAATCGCCCAGCAAGTGAAAGGCTATGTAGTATTTCACCATGTGATATTCTTCCTGTTCAAGCTCCTGAAATTCCACATATTTCCCATAATAGTGTAGAAGGTGTTTCTTACTGGAGAACTGGACATTGGGGAGAAGTATGTTTCTTATTTGATAATTAAATGTAAATAATAGTAGATTATAAAATACTTTTCTCTATTAGTGTTCAAAATCATGTGGAAAAGGACAAAAACGAAGACAAGTTGCTTGTTATGATGAGGCAGGTCATATTAGTAATCAATGTTCACTGCATCATAAACCCCCAACTGTTTCATCATGTAATAATGATCCTTGTCCAAGTTGGATTACTAGTGAATGGAGTATGGTAAGTTGATCATTAGAAATTAGTTTTAAGTCTAATATCCAAAATTAACAAGGAAATTAAATGAAAAACTTTTGTTAAATAGTGCAGTCATAGTTGTGGGGGTGGAATCCAAATACGATCAGTTCACTGCCAAACTGCAGATAAAAATGATTTATCTGAAGACCGTTGCGATTTTGATAAGAAACCTTCCACTAGACAAGAATGTAACCAACACCATTGCACACATTCTCTTCATTATCGTTGGGAAGTAGAACAGTGGACTCAAGTAAGAATAACATATATTGTTAAGTGAGAGATTTGTTAATATTTGGTATATTAACATTTTTATAATTTCATAGTGTAATGTATCCTGTGGTACAGGACACAAATACAGACATGTGTATTGCCAGGATAGTAGACATTCTATCGTCTCTGATAAAAGATGCACTACTAAAAAACCTCGAACTGTTAGAAAATGTAAAGGAACAGAGTGTCCTTTTTATGTCTGGAAAACAGAAGATTGGTCTGAGGTATGTAGTCATAATATTAAAGAATTCATTATTAAGTCAGCTTTTTGTATAAGAATTAAGTCATTATTTGATCTGATTCACATTTCAGAATTTGTCACATTTTTTTCTTCAGAATCATAAAAGAAATCTATGCACAAAAAGATTTTGTTGGAATGTTCATAAGTTTTGTAAATTAGTTTCACATAATCGAGGATACACAAATTCAAAATAAAAATACAACATAAATAAAATATTTAGTATCAGTTATATGAAGTTAATATATGAAACTTACATAGCCCCAAAGAGTTTCAACACCAATATACTTATTTGAAATGTTCATTTAATAAATTTTAACATAACAGATTTTTAAATATATTAAGTTTAGTCTTTATTAAAAATCATTTACATTCAAATTTTTTCAATTCAACATTCTAATGAGGTAGATTATATTATAAACTTACATCTAAAGTAAGAATATAAAGAATTTCAAAATTATTAAATCCAAAACAAAATAATAATCTACATATATTTAGTGTAAAATAAAACTTTTAAGTTATTTTGATGAGTAAGATTTAAAAAATAAATGTTTTATCATAAAAGCATTTTAGTGTATCTTCAATTTATTTTTTTATATAGAAAATGATATTAAATATAATTTTTTTTAAATGTGAACAATATTGTTTTGAATGTTTTTGATAAAAAATAAATTAAATGTATTTAACACTTAAAATTAATCAAGATTTGTATATTTATTTCATGGCTACTTTTAAGAAGAAATATAAAATTAAAATTTGAAATTATATTGTGAATGATTACATGTATGGGTCCTATGTATTACTTTATGTAAAAGTAAATCATTTATTATTTATTTTTAGATTAATTTAAGAATTTTATCTAGTTATCTGTGTTTTACTTTTAGTTTAATTATATTCTATAAAATATAATTTCAGTGTTCTGAATCTTGTGGAAAGGGCTTACAGAAACGTAAAGTTACATGTCACCAACTGAATCACTATGGATGGATGAATCCCAATAGTGTCACTCAACCTTCTAAACATGGAGATCCATGGTGTGATTTAAAAAGCCGTCCAACAGATGTTAAAGCATGCAATCTAGGAAGATGTGATAGTAATACATATTGGAGGGTTGGATTATGGAATGAAGTAAGAATAAATCAAATAGATCAATCATTTCTAAAATACATTCAAGCAAAATTAGATAATTTTAAATTAAATCCATAAAAATAGTGTTCACATGAATGTGGAAAAGGAAAACAAAAAAGAAAAGTGCAGTGTATAAATTCACATGGAAAACGAATTCCCCAAAGGAGATGTGAAATGTCATTAAAACCAAAGCGAAGAAGAAATTGCAATAAACAACCATGTATGTGCTAAATTTATCTGTAACAAAAATTAGTCATATTTAAAATATAAAATTTAATTTATAAAATTATTAGGTACACCCACTAGTTGTAGTGATTTGCAAAGAAGAAATATTAGGGAAGATGGAGAATATCAAATACAAGTGAGAGGTCGTTCTGTGAGAGTTTATTGTTCTGGAATGAATACAAGTAGTCCACGAGAATATATCACCCTTATTAGTGGAGAAGGTGATAATTACTCAGAAATTTATGATAAAAGGTAAAGTATTTAACAATGATCTAACTAATAAAAAATAAATTTGTTTTATCTTTTGTTCACTATTTAAACTTGTAAAATGAAATGACTTAACATAATCAAAAGAAATAATCATGCAGACTCTCTTCATTTTACTATTGAGATCTGATTTGCATTTTTATTATGTTCAGGTTAGTGAAACCAGAAACATGTCCTCACAATGGTATGCGTCAGGATAATTGTGAATGCATAAATGATGACCGAGCTGGAGCAGGACTTTCTACATTTTTTCGAATTGGAATAAATATCACTTCATTGCAAATTATGAGTAAGAACTTTAAAAATTATCAAATATATATATTGGCAATTTTCAAAAATTTACAATTTTAAATTTAAATTTTTAGCTCACGATTTTACCTTCAGCCAAACGCATCATGGACATCAGGTACCCTATGGAGAATCTGGTGATTGTTACAGTATGAGACATTGTCCTCAGGGCAGATTTTCTATTAATTTAATGGGAACAGGATTTATAGTTTCTCCAAAGACAAGATGGGTAAAGCAAGGTAATCGACCAGCTTCCAAGATTCAAAAATTAGAGGTGATTAATATTAAGAAATCTGTACAAAATAAAAATATAATTAAAATTTATTTAAAATTAATATAAAATGTTTCAAAAATCAATAGAATGGACAAGTGGTTCAGGGAAAGTGTGGAGGATATTGTGGGAAATGTGGACCAGATTCCAATATAGGATTATTATTGGATGTTGCTCCTCCTTGACTCTGGTAATTATTTGATTTACATTTTATTTTGCATTATTTGACTATAGAATAATTGCTTAATTTTTTTTTTTTTTTCAGATTCATTTTAGGATCCAACAGTATATATATACATATATATATATATATAGTTCATTGAACTGAAAATCAGCATTTTGTTGTTCCATCTATGATCAGTCCATTTTTTTCAATGTGTTTGTATCTATATATATTTAAAACACACAGCATTGTGTTCATCCATACTGTCAGCTGACTGACACATTCTCGAAGCACAACTAGATCTGAAAGAAATATGCTGTTGTAAACAGCATCTTAAATGAAAGACAGTCAACAAGATGCACCAAGACAACAAAAGATACTGGTTTCTAATATCTATCTTAATATTGGCATCCTAGAACACTTTAAAATTATCATAGAAATATTGTAGGCTGTAAATAATATCTGGTTCTATAATCAATAGTCACGAATCTCATACCAAAGACAATAATACTTCCTCTGAAGCTTTTCAGTGCCGACTTATTAACAGACTGGATCTATACTATGTTAACTCTAATTTAATAGATTGGTGCTAAAAAAAAACCAAACAATTATTTGCCTGATATTGTTATAGATTATTAATATTTGTTATGAATGCAAAAATTGAAATGACCAGTATTACACCAAGAGTCTGTTAAATAACTACCTCTGGATGCCTGATTTGTTTATAAATATTAATTGCCATGAATCAGAAGATCTGCCTTATATTTATTTGTATGCTGTAAAATTACTTTTTGCATCTCTCAATTATATTCATTCTTTTGTACACTGCCATTTTTGTTTAGATTGTTCATCTATAAAAATCAAAGTCCTCGAGAGGCAGCTATCAATCAGAATACAGTGACGTCCACTCGACGAGCTCAAAAACACACTGCAGAGCAATATCAGCTGAATGGATGTCTTAAAAGATATATTTTTATTGTTTACCATTGTTGTCTCGTGCTTCAATGTGTGCTTTGTCATTTTGGAACATTGCTGATCACTGCCACTATTCGACAAGGGGAACTAACAGATGTCACATAAATCATGGGGAAGTTAAAAATTGGATTAACAAATTAAGCAGATTTGGTATTTAAAGAAATAGTACTTTTTTATGCTTTTAAATAAGATGACTAACTATCTGTAAAAGCAATGTAAAAACTATATAGTTTTTCATTTGTAAATATTATGTACAAAGCCTTGTGACTTAAACTACTATGTATTTATAATCTATGGACCAACTAAACTTTCTTACCCCTACTGTAGGGGCTTGTTATTGCTTATTTGTGCTTCTTTTTTTTTGTAAAGAAAACATAACTTTTTTTATTTTTAAACAGTAAAAGTGTGCAGTTAAATTAATTTAACTGTTTAAAAAAATACATATATATCAAAATATATGCTTTTATGCATTAAGTCTTAGTTAAAAATAGAATTAGTGTCTGTTTCTATATCAATGGAATCTTTTAATATTACAAATATATCTGTAAATTTGAAGAATTTGAGTTTTGTGAACTTTCTGAATCAAATAATTTATATGTTCCTTTCTTCCACACATCATGTACTGTACTTTAAAGATATATATATTTATATGGAAACAATGTTTCACATGCATGAAGAAAACATTTTTAATATAGAAATTTGCATTTTAATACTATTATTGAAAGATTGTTTTAGTTAAGGTACTGTGCATAGTAAAAATTATGTTGAATTTCAAAAATAATACTTACAGAAATCAAACAAAACAGGAATTATTTGTACAAGTATTTTATTGAATATCATTTTATAAAAACAAAATATTGTATGCACACTGAAACATATAGCTTACAATGGAGTATTATATTTCAGCCATTTAATGAAATTTCCCATTTCACCCTCCTGGTTGATATTTGAGGCTGAATATTGATTGTACAAAGTACAAATACTATTTAGCCTTAAATATAGAAAAAAGAATACTGTTGGTAGTATAAAAGATAATATTAGAAGCATATTTGAGCATAAAATTTTGTTGATCAATGACCAATGATGATTTCTGATGATTTTATGCTTCCACAGGATTATTTCTTTGAAAAGCTCCAAACATCAATCCCACTGATTGAAACAAGGGATCTAGTACACCACGTATTATTACACTCCACACCTAAGACAGATAAATTGGAAAAAATTTAGTTTCAAAATATAATATTTTTATTTAAAAATTGTTAAATTATCAAATTTTAAATACAGTGGTACATCATTACAAGAACAATTTCGGTATTTGAATGCATATTTGGAAAAATTTGCTTGGTACTTGGAGCTTAAAACCACATTTGACATATTTGAAGTTAGGTGCATCTTTCTCATTATGATTTTTTTTTTATTGTTTATATGGCATTATATCTTTTACAAAACTCATAAAGCATAATATGACGGATATGCATTTTATCAGCAGACATTTTGACTTTATTTTATTCAAACAAAATGCAAAAAGTTTAAGATAAACTTCTAAACAAATAATAGAATCTGGTACTAGCAAATGATGCGTTAAATTAGCAACTGTTAAAATTAAATTACACATTTGAGCTAAGTAACGACAGCTATTAAAAATATGCAAAAACTTCCCGTTTAATCCAGTAAAATTAATATTTTTTTTGTATTTTTTTTAATGATTTCTGCATGCTAGGTTTGTAGAATTCTTGTTAAAATGCTTTGTAAGTGTGTTTTTCTGGGTGGGGTCTGGAATAGATTAATCTAATTTATATTATTGTTTATGGGAAAAATTCATTCGATACTCGAACAGCCTTCTGGAATGAATTAAGTTCGAGTACCAAGGTAACACTGTATATGCACTGTTGTTTATAACTGATTTCATGCAATCATTATTTTGAAAAGTAAATTTCTATAGACCTACACTATTCACTTTATCATCCTATAAGAACATTTAATGCTATAAATTATCAATATATTAATAAATATAATTTATGGTATTGTTATTCAGTCAAGAACATTAATAATTATATGAAACTTAAACTGTGGAGAATTTTAGTATATTTACATTCTGTAAATTCAAAAAAAGTGATTTATATGTGCAGGTTTTGGTTAAACTTCAGCACTTCAGTACACTTTTAAAATAATTATTCCATAGTAAGTTAATGTTTAAAGATAGGCATCTGCAGAAAAGTTACCAGGGAGAGAAAAAGCTTGGAGACAAATAATTATATCAAAAATCTTTGATTGTTTAATTTTGTTTAAAGATATGATAAATTCATTTCATTGCACAATATGCAATACTAGAATATGTTTCTGGGAAATGTTGATTTTTTTATTTTGTGTTCACAAGCCTATTGTTTGGAATCACTATTGTTATTTTTTTAATAACTAAATGCCATGTTAAGAATTTAGTGTTCATTTATATTTCAAATACTACAGAATAAATTCAATGTACCTTAAATGTTCAGATAAATTGCCTTGCTGAAAATTAACATAAATTATAACAATAATATGATGCTAGCTTATTAATTTTAATTTATTCAATTATGAACACTGTTATTTTAATTCTTGTGCTTTGAAATATTTCTAGAATGTTAAAGGAATGATAGAGTATAAAAATTAGGCATTGTCAGGTCAGGAATGAGTTTAATTTTTTTTAGTGTTTCATTTTATGTAGGAAATTTATTACAATTCTGTTTATAAAGGGCTGTTTTTGGCTTATTAAAGCATTAATTTAAAAAAAAAAAAATTATCATAAATCTTTGGTATTTCTCCCTGAAAATCAATACAAAAAAACTGAAATTAAAAAAATAGTTGTATGTGGAATTAAAATCATGCTGTATTAGTATCAAATTATAATTTTTGTTTTTGTAATTTAAATATATTTACCTTTCTGACTGGGAAGAAGACCAGTTCAAGAACTTGGAGCATTGGTGTAATTAACCAAACGTGGATTAAAGTTAATATCGAAAAGATGAGACCCCAGACCAGAGCGAAGGGGATGCTTATCAATGCAGTCAACACTCGATATACCCAATGCTTTGTTCCTGTGAAGACGATATAAGATGATTTCCAGCTTCCATTAAAACTGTGAGCTGCATCGCTCTCGGCCAAGACGTCTTCAAACACCAACTATTAAAATTATATGTTATTTTAGCATACAAAACAGACAATTCCGGTTGAAGTGAATCAATTTAGAAGTGCGTTTAAGTTTCAGTGCTTTTCAGTTTTTTATCAAAGGTTTCGATTCATTAAATTTTATTCATGCATTTAGTTTAGACCCAAATCGTTAAGTTCTAGTCCATGTGCAATGACTATCGAAGGGAAAATTTCCAGAACTCTGTTCTTGGGATTCAAACTTTAATCTTAAATAACAATATGCAATAAAATACAAAAAGCAATATTCATACCGTACTGAAAAACGCTAAAATATGTGCATAATTTACGTTTATGTATTCGAATTTTATTGCCGGATACAGCAATTTATCTATACAAATTACATTGCTGAAGAAGGGATTATAAAAAAACGGATTTAAATATGCAAAAATGCAAATATTTTATAATTTAAAGAAACTTCCCTAGCGGCTCTGTTTCTCTAGTAATATAAAGAAACGAAACGTTTGTATAAACTTTGCAAGTGATTTCTAACCAAAACCAGTTGTGTAAAAGCCGTCTTCAATTTAAAATTGTTGCAAACCGTTTAAATTAACCGCACCATACTTAAATCGTATTCTAAGCACATAAAAATGATGTAGTTCTAACATTGCACAAAGGAAAAGATTCTACAACATTTGAAACCCATCTGAAAGGTGTTTTTATCCCATCAAAATGCTTTAATCTGGGTGGAGAGATCACGGGAAGAAACATCAAAAGAACTTGTATAGTATTATTTAACAAGGAATCCTGTCGGAGCTTTTACTTCATTCTTCTTCAAGTTGGCCTTTTGAATGGAAGTTGTTTGTCTGCAAACCAGCCTAGCCTCTAGTCTTGATTAGAAACCGTGATAGAAGGGAGTTACAAGCCATGGTATGCGATCTCAGCCCCGAGGGACGATCATTCAATATGACTCAACCAACAACATGAGTCATCTTTCTTAGATTTGGGTCATGTCTGGAGCTAATAGAAAAATTGCTTATTTTTTATATATATATATCTGGGGGCTAAATATCTTCCGGACGAAAGGAGGTTGAAGACAGGTTTTCTTCTACAGAGGGTCGTTCCAGGATGACGAATATCGTTCTCTTGAATTATTCATGGACTCGAGAAGAAATCGATTCTGTATTACAACCCTATACAGCATAATATATTTTTTTTTAAGCTATATAATTGAAGAGTTAAGAGAATTAAAATTCTTTTGGATTATTTACGACGACAAAATATGATGGATCAATCCTAATAACTAATTTTGCTTTGTGCGACAATAGCGCAAATTTGCGATGATATCTTATTTTTATAGCGCGCAATTTCTATAGTAGGAAGAAACAATATTACAATATTGTTCTTCAGATATAGATCGAATTGTGCAGCTTCGTCGATATTAAGACAATAGGCAAAATGCAATCGTTAACAAAGGATAAAATACATGCTTCCTATCTTTATTCGATCTGGCATGTTCTATTTTTATATAATTCCAGTTAGGAGCTTTTCCCAACACGTTTCTAATCCTGTTTTCGGGACCTAAACGCCTTTGCAACACTCACGAAAAGCAAGAGATTTAAAAGATTTACTCTCCCCACACTTCAGAAATTTCAAAATATATTCTTTTTATCTTTTTATTTTTCCAAGAAAGATTAGAAAGATCTTTAAGAAGTTACCTTACTTCAAGCAATTAAACTGCTTTTTTTAAATCTCACTTTCCAAGAAGACCCCTTCTACCGATCAAAGGGCCTCCCTACTCTTAAGCGATGCTCTTGAATTTTTTAAAATAAATTTCAGGATACACTTATGTCTTGTGATTTAAATAAATATATTGTTTATTTATATTCTAAGCTTATAAAATTGAAGAAAATTCTTCTATTCACCAAGAAACAAATGAAAAAATATTACATTTTTTGACTTCAAAAGTGAATCACCTTATAGCTGCTTATCAAGCCCGATATCTTCCATACTTTTAAGGCTTCATACATATCTCAGATAACAATTTCCCTCTTTTATCGAGACTTTTAATCTAATATTTTTTTCGACTCTCTTCCTGCTCGGAATATAATTAAGCGCCTCTATTATCCTTTCTTTTTTTTATTTTTTGATGGAGTTTTTCTACATTTAACAAGCAAAATTCCTAATTAAGACAGCATAGACTTTGTTATATACGAAAGCTCCTTGCAAAATTTGGAAAAACGGTTGATATTAAAAGAAGGAAAGTATAAATTAGGAGGGCGACATGGCTTCGTTCCCGCAACATTTCCCACTGTTCGACGGAAATTAATTATAGAGAAAATGATAAATGGCACAACTGTGACGTCTAATCTTCATTTAGTTAGAGTGCAATTAAGAAGATTCTTTACAAATTTAGTATGTAGGGTAGGGGGTTTCCGCTAGCTAATATCTCCTTGATTTAGATACACGTTTTTAAATTATTCGGCTTGGAAGTTTGGGTAAAATTTATAGAAATCGCCAGCCCTTCCTTTGGCAACGATGAGATTCATGCTTATTTACATATGCAGAAACATGAGACGACCTCTGTGGTTGCTACAAAATGCCAACAATTCAACACACGCGTCACTTATTAGCAATTAGCAGAGCGTCGCAAATATCGCGATAACCGAATGACCTCATTCTTGACAAGAGCTATGGACAAGCGCTAATGCTTCAACTTACATTAACATGGTCGTTGACTCTTTTTTCGTCTCGATCTAGCAAATTAAGGCCAGCTGTCATGGTCTCTGCGCAAGAAATGCTCCTCTTGTGTGATTTTTCCTTTCTTATTTTCTTCTCTCCATCCATCTCTTTGCCATCCACTTGTCCTGTTTCATCTTCACTCTTGTCTTTGGGTTCCTCTTTCTCCACAGACTTCAATTCGATGTCTTTTTCCTTACCTTCAACGCACTCCGAATCCTCCAGAAGAGGAAGAGTGGATTCGTTTAGCTTCGTTTTGGATTCCGATCTCTTTTCTTTGATGTCTTCCATGGCTGAAAAACAAAATAAATGAGTCGAGCAGGCGAACACACCTCTTATTAAGATCGTTTAACAGAGGACAATTTGATTCGATTCATTTAATAGAGAGATAAAGAATAAGAAACTTGAAGTCACAATAGACTGGGCGCCACCGGACACTCGTTGAAAAATCAACAAAGCGCCAGTTGTAGTTTCCTCCCGGGGTTCTGTTCAGTTATGGACCTACGATATGTGTTGAATTACACGTATACACACAGCATTGTGCGGTTTGATGCTAATTAAGATGGTTAAAGATAATAAGGGGGAGCTTATGTTGATAAAAGTCAGTCACCCTCTAACTTAAGAATAGTTTAACTAATTAATGGAGACGGGCAGGTGCGTGGTTTAATTCGTGCGTCAAATTGTTGATTTCTATAGCCGACATTATGATTTCCATCAACAATATATAAGGGATAAATAAAGATGTATCACGCTGTTGATCTGTTATACTAGTCACGTGCATGAAAATAAATAAAGATCCCTATCGAAAGTTTAATCTCTTTATTCCTTATATTTTGTGATATTATCTTGATCGGAAATGTAACTAAAATGATGAATTAGGAGATTAGTTCTTACAATTTTGAGGAGTAAAGATTTTTTAAAATCATTTTCAACTATACTGTTTGCTCCGTAATGCCTTCCACAGTCCAAGCAATGGATTAATTATTAAAATTTTATATTTAAACTGGCAACTATAAAAATATCTGACACATAGAAGTGTGAAATATGACCATAAAAACAACTGGCATAAAAAGTGGCTAGCGGCATTTTAAAGTGGGATACATCACATCTGGAATAGAGAAGAGGTTCAAAAACTCTTATCATAAACAAATCAGAAGATTAGGCAGTGTTTACGATGTATCAAAGTAATTCTAGCTATGCTTAACACATAGAAAAAAAATCAAATTTACTTCTTTATCAGTCAGAAATATCAGATTATCCTGGTGGCTTTGTAAGAGAGTTGGGAATGTGCTTTAGTGTATGAAACCTAACTCTATGTATGACAGCTGCTTTCAATACTAAACAGTAGCTGGAAAACAGAGAACAAAAAACAATGTAAGAAATAGCTTCCCCCTATCTACAGAATGTGCTCGGATTTCTTGTGCACATTCTTCCTTTCGTCATTGGAGGTTAGAGCGAGAACCAAACGTTACTTAAGCCCTTTAGAATGCGAAATATTCGCAAGAACACCACACTCTTCAAATTGCATAACTGTTGATCATAACTTATAAATCGAATGATTGATCGAGTGCGATCTTAAGAAGTTATTTAATGACGTATCAGTATACAATAAATAAATAAAAAAATTCACATTTTTAAAACTATGCGACCTTTAACGAGTCACGTGTCGCGAGCGAAAGTAACACACTTAACCAAGTTTATAGAGGAAGTTAAGAGATACAAAAGTTTTAAATGTGAAAAGACAGGAAGTAACCGGTGTAATGACCAAGAAACTCGAATATGACGCAGAAATTTAATTACTTCAATGCCTGTTAGGGTGCAAACAAGTGGTTGACCATGCATACACGTCACCAACCACATGCTCTACTACTTTTTTGCATCCTTCTACAGAGAAAGATATCATTAGCGGTTTGAAAGAATCATCTCTCTCACGAAGATACTGTTACGTGTAAAGTATCTATCACTCTACACTGCGATTTTCCCGATCGCCATTACTTAAAATGCGAATTCATAGGAAGGCGCACTCGTTGAAAACTTCACGTGATTGAAGAGCATCACGTCGAGGATACTCAATTGTACAGATACGAGAACCAGATAGCTTAAAACACTTAAGGAAACGCCCACGATTCTTGTTGTGTGCTAAATATAGTGATGCTGTACTCTAAACTGATAGTTATTTCGTGATTTGATAAGGATACGTGCAAGGCCACGTTTAAGAATTGCGCTGTTAATTCCTAGCAGTGATGCGTGAGTTTAAATGTAGGCAGGCTTGTGAACTGACTCTATTTTTTCTTTTTTTTTCTTTTTTTTCTTTCTTTCAAACACAGGTTCATTACGTACGGTCACGCGATTAAACAGAGCCGTATCAATTAACAATATTGATAAACAGTTTCTGAAGCAATCGGGTGATTTGGATTCGCTATTGTGTTTCTTACCCGCTTTTTCCCCCCTTCCTCCCCGGCCTGACCCTTTTTTTCTCGCGTGATTTGGAGCATTGTTTCGCTGCTTGCAGTCACGTGATGTTTAACGGATGCACAAATGATTTTTTACGGTTTTATGGGAGTTTTTAAAGTTTACTAGTTTATCTGGCATGGGAAAATTTTCTTCAAAAACTGTATATTTATATAATTATCCATTGACGAGTCACGCGATATTTATTGTACGTTCGTAGCTTTTCTACGTATTCTATTATTCTGATAATCGACCAAATTAATATGCGTACGCATATAAATAATATTTAGTAACGCATTGTTAGTAGCGCTTAGAATAACCTTAACAAAAATTGAAAGTCACGTGATAACATGTCCGAAATGCACTGAAGCTAAACACCTGAAGATGTCATCGCGCGATTAATCAAATAAATCGAATAGGTTCTTGGATCACGTGACGAATTCGACTCTTCTGATTTGCATGGGTCGAATTCGTCACGTGATTTTTCTAAGTTGCGTTCGAAGTAACAATTTACACGCATACAAGAGAATTTCGTGGATTATGCGAAGGTTTTTTAAGAGAGTAATTCGCGGGTGCTTCTTGGGGGTTTTTTTTTAAAGTATAAAAAAAAATAAACGAGAAAATCACGTGAACTAACGCTCTAAAAATACAAAAACCTACCGAAAATAAATTTTAGCGCGAAAAACTAATAAACAAAATCGAGTTATTTAAGGCCATTCCCGGTAATTAGTGCGAGTGGAATTTTTCTGAAAGAATAACTAACAAATTTATCTGTCCTTTAAAGATGTGCAAAGACTAATACCAGGTGTGAGTATTTGCAAAGTATTCGCGTGCTGCTGAAAGGATACTATTTTTGTCTCGTTTCCTCTGTAAGAGCCATGTTTATTTGTAGTCGAGACGTTCGATGAAAAGCCAAATAAATAAAATATAATTAAAGCAGATGTGCTTATCGGCAACCTCTTTTCTTAGCTCCTTGAATCTTGTACTGCATCATTAAATTCGGTACACGTGATCGACTCTCATAACGGAACCACTCCCGAATCGTTCGTTCGGTTGTGCTGGGAAACGGTTACAAAGTATTTCTTTCAGAGCAGAGTTTTTCTTCCTGAAATAAGTGAAACAGTAGAAGAAACCACATAGCCGATAATGGTAGTCACTCAGTTGAATGGGGGGAATTTTCAGACACGTGGAAAGGGGCCCTTTACGGGGTTATAACAGTGCGAGAAAGCTTTTCTTAAAGTAACACAGAGGTCTTTTTTAAAGTCTAGCAACATTTTAAAAGTTTTATTTGTTTCTAGTACACGTTTTCATTACGTTTCGGGCATCGATGAGATACGATAATTCGAGATTAATTTGAACATCTGCTACCAAATGAGTTATATCAGCATATTTTACAGATTACTAATCACTTGATTGATTTATTTGAGAGGATAGTCGCGTGGGCTACACAATCTAAAAGATGTGGGATGATATCAAAAGAGTCACGTGAACCGTAGAAGGGAAAAAATCGTAATAATAATAATAATAATAATAATAATAATCTCCTCACCCCGCTGGAGAGTCGATTAGCCGAATTGTACATTCCAAGCAGTTTAACTTAATCCACATTAATTGCCTTAATTGAGGCATTTCTTTATACGATTGGGTGTCTTTACAAGTGTTCATTCTTTCCTATCAAAACTTAAATTACACAATCCTCGAGTACCTTCTTTAAAATGATACTGACACTGCACTCCTTACAGACGTTTCACGTTTCTTCGTATGTTTCCAGAAAGTAACATTTAACTAACACAGAAAACTTCATTGTCCTTAACAATGAGGTCCTCTGTAAGGGGGGGGATAGTTGTCGAGTGTAAGGAGAGAAAGGCCAGAAACGCGCAGTTTAATCCTGAAATGACCTTTATTCAGACAAATGATGAAACGCACATGTCCTCCCGTGCAGACACAAATTTGTTCCGAAAGGGATTATATTTCCTCCCCTAGAAAACTTCTGCTCGGGGGAGAAGTTCAGGGACTTTGCAGAGGTCATTGACAAGTCCGAATGTAACTACGAGTAAATGACTCGATCCGGGTAATAAAACCGTAAAGAGGGAACAGTGAGTGGTTCGCAAGTTACGTTTTTTGCCGGTATCACGTGATTTTTTTTGTTAGTCCACCCGGTTCTCGTGCGACACGCATTACACACCAAGCGATGCGAACCGTTGGAGTAGCGAGAGGTAACTACTTTTGTAAAAATGAGGGAAGGCGTGGCGCTTCCAAGATCGCAGGACTCCCGAAAATAGCTTCTGTCCGCAACAATGAGATTCGACTTCCAAAGGGAGTTTTACACACCACAATTGCTTAAAATTACGTGACAGGAGCAGTATTTCGGGCGTGGCATTCGCGACCCCTTGTACGGTTTGAGGCCTTCTGTTACACGGCCCATCACCCTCGGGGGTTTGAAGCGGAAACTAAATACTAAATTAAAAAAAAAACACGCACTCAAGATAGCATTAGAAAATTTTGAAGGAAAATCAAAATTAATTTTAAAATAGCAATTTTTAATAAGTGTAAAATAGAAAAAAATATATAACTTACCTCAACGATTCAAACAGAAAGTTAAACTGACGCTTAGCAAGCCACAAACAGTCACCAAGCCAACCACAGCCAATAGATGAGCTTGTGTCTGCAATCCCGCTTATTGCACTAGAAGACCCCACCAATCCTCTCTCCTATTGGCTAAAGTAGCAATTGACGGGACGTGAGAAACCTGCTGATGTATGGCAAAAGACTTTCTCACAACTACTTTCTATTATACCATCCTCGGCGGGGGTTCCGAATGGGATAGCTGCAAAGAAGCCCCTTTTCTTGTTTACGCTTTCTCGCTAGAGAAATTTTAGAAAAATATTTCTTCAAAATTCTTCATCTTTTAGCAGAATTTACCACATTAACGCTAAAAATGTTTTCATATTTCCAACATGCAAATGATTACGGAAGTAATAAAATATATTATTCTAATAATAAAATAAATTTTTATTTATAAATTTAAATGGCGGATGTGACGCAATTTTAAATATTTAATTTATAATTTTATATCTTCTTTTTTTAAATTTTAATACTTATTTAAGTAAAAATGTAATATTTATAATTCGATTTCGTGAATTAAACGAATTTTTTTAAAATCCATATTAGCGTCATTTATACTTTAATATAACTGTAATAAGGTTAAAACGTTTAATAAAATAAAATTAATTTTTAATTAATTATTTTATAAATATTAATATAAATATAAAATCTTTAGATAATATATTTTAAGTAAAAATATTTTAAGTTTATTCACTGATTAATATTAAATACTCAGATTAACCCTAATCCGATCATAGACATTTAAAATAATTCAATATATATATTTTTAAAAATAATTACTGTATTTCCTATCGAAAGGGAAATATATTTTATTATTTAATGTAAAGGAAAGTTTGAGATAAAAGTTAGAATTTGTTCATGTTTAAGATCAACGATCTTTTGATTCTTGACATCATGGGAAAGGTCATACTTAGTATACGTCACTCCCCCTTTTTTCACCCTGGAGTTTACTCGAAATGTCACAAATTCTTTTTTATTGTTTCTACAAAATATACAAAACGCGAGGGAGTAAATTTATAATAAACCAACACGAAACCGGATTAAAGTAGAAACCGGTTTGAGCATCCATTGTTCGACTGTTTCCTCCCAGGAGATGTAATAATTATTAATTATTTTATTAATCTTAATGGAATTCAAAGAAGCCTCTTAACTCCATCAAGTGAAAAACTATTTTAGATTTAATAGGGGAGAGATGCGTATAGTAAGACACATCGGACAGTGTACTAATCGCCTCTTGTGTGACGTTCGGGGGTTGTGGTCGATGATGTCACCGGCACTTTACTGCTTTGAACCTCATTTTTTTTTCCACGCCTGAAATTCGCTCTGTGATGTATGGCGAATTAAAACTTTTCAGAATATTTTTTAAATTATTTTTTATAATAATTAATTGAATATAATAACTAGTAAATTTAATTATATTAACTTAATAACAACAGCAATTAAAACATGATCAATTTATAACAGCCTAACAATAAACTAAAATACTATATTACTCATCTAATTAAGACTTAAGGCTTTAAAATTCAATAGAGAAAAAAAAAATATGCAGGAAATAATTTCCAAACACATTCCTAAACTTATTTATAGCATTTAAAATAATTCACATTAATATCAAATCAAAATAGCATATTTTTTATTATTATTTATAACTTAAAAAAAAAACAGATCATAAAACTGTATTCTCAAGTATCAACCTGGCTTTACATACCATAATTAATGAATTGCAGTGCTAGAGTTTATCCAGATGGGCCAATTAAGTTGTGGAATGAAGTAAATGAACTTTAGAATGAGTTAATTATATTTAAGCATTTGCCATAAGTGCTATTGTAACAGCCTTGGAGTTAATGATCTGTTAAAGATTTTAACATTTTTACAAAACCTCAGTTTACTTTATAAATTATTAAAATATATTTAACCTTACAAGATTGGATTACTTCTTATAAGTTATATACATTTTTGTTTCATTGTAGATGCCTGAAGATATGTCAGATTAGATGATACCTGTTGAAAAATCATTCTATCACTAGCCACGGGCAAGGTATGTTAAGACATATTATATTTAACATGTAAACATATTCAGGAGAAATAATAAATAAAAATTAAAAAAAAACATTGATAGATTGTTGTATGTAAATTGTGAATTTCAAGTACTTAAGTATTAAATTTCTTCCCAAGTGAAAAATAACATGTTTAGGCCAGTGTGATGATTACAATTTTGTAATTGCGTATAGAAAATACAAATTTTTATAACTGTTTAACTCGTAAAACAATTTACGGATACAAATTTCAGTTCAACAGGATAATAAATAGGTTAGTCAACTGTTTGACAGTAGCCTTTACATTAGGGCGTTTGTATAATTTGTAAATAAAGTAGAGTAGTGTTTGCACAGCCGTAAAGCGTATCGAATACGTCTTGTTTATCCAATTTTGTTTATACAGAAGGAATGAAATTTAAGCAATTAAAACATTATGATATAAACAAATATCGGAAAAGAAAAAAAAACTTGTTTAAAATAGTTTAGTTCGGTTTCTTGTATGCTTAACATAAGTAGGTCTTTGCATATATGCTAATGTTATAACATAGTAGCCCTATTTAAAATAAGGCAAATTGTATACTACTGCAATTGACAGATATGTGTTGAAATATCCTGACACGATTAATGAATGAAAGTGTCAAAGAAGAGGACGAAATGTGAATAAGAAGCTAAATACAGGATGAATGGCGATTTTTTCTGTTAATTAATAGACGTTTTCGAGGAACTGAAGCTTGTTTCGTTTTATTTATAACTTAAGGTTTATTCAGTTAAGGATTTAAAGATGCGAAGGAGGACATTTTATAAGTACAGAATCCGTATTAAACGTACTTTGAGCGACGTATTTAATTAAATAACTCGTTTCTTCAAGTAAATCAGATTTAATATATACAGTTCTTTGAACTGATTCTATCAAACCGAAGTTTTTTTTTCCCATTAAAATTACATTATAACAAGTCGACTTCGCCCTAAAATATAAAATACGCACACAAAGCACTGTATGTTTTTGTTTTCCTTTACATTTAATAGTTTTATTTTAATTAAAAAAAATTTGGGCAAAATTTTAATTAAATGGAAATCCATTTATAACGAGTTTACATTATTAAGTACTGTCAATTATAATACATAAAATATTAAATCTCACTTTGACATCAATGGGAGTCTAAATGCTGCATGTTTATATTTAATTTTAAACAAAATTAATTATCATTTATTCAACATATAATGTTTTTATGATAAAAATAAAATATTTTAAATTTAATTTCATATTCATGAATATTAAAGCTGTTTTTTTATGTACTTTTATACACTATATACTAATTATAGTTGAATATATTGTTAAAATTTGTCAGAAATTAAAAGGCATTTAATTTTTTATAATGTTAATGATGATGAATATATGCAGGCCCTTTATAATTAAGAAATGCCTAGAATGATAAAAGGAAATTAAGATTTAATAATAAACTGGGACTGGAATGCAGTGGTTAAGGAAGGACAGGAAGAAGTGTAGGAAAATGTAAATTAGGAAAAAGATCTGAGAGAAGATAGCGATTAGTGGAATTTTCGGAGCATGCTTTGGTTATATATAATAGAATTTTTTTAAAAAGAACACAAAGAGAAGACATGCAAAGCAAAGAAGATAAAAGTAAAACAAAGCAAAAGCTAAGTTAGTATAGTTATTATGGCAATTATTATAGTATACAGACAATAATTATCGATGTTTGCGCCAACAGGATAGAATGGATAGAAAAAAAAATACTGGCAAATATTATAAAATTTTAAATCTAATTATTTAAATAAAGTGGATGTTTTGGAAGAATCAGATATTTTAATCTATAAAAAATTGGTTTATAAAAGTATATAGTCAAAGTAATGTTAATATTCTACATCTGTATACTGACGAGTTCATCAAGGTTGAACTCACAATGCATTTTGAGATGATTTATAGATGTAACAAGACTCTTCTTGTGAACTTTGTCATGCTGTATAAACTTCTGATTTTATGGATAATTTTTAATCCTATATTTATGAATTCAGATTTTATCGTATAAAAAACAGAAGAGAGTTCAAATATCAAATGTTTTCCTGTTTTATGTAAAGAGAACACCTCATTTTTCCGAATGAATAAATGTGTAACTTAACACAATACAGTAGAATCCGCTTATTGTAATCACTTTAACATTTGTCTGTGCTAATTTTATTAACTGAATAGATAAGCCTACAGTTTACTGGAAATTCTAATTTTATTGACTCTGACAGTAAAAGGAAACGTTAAAACAATTAAAAATATATTTAACTTAAAGATTTCTTAATTAATTAATAACTTAATAATTCCTCCAGTGCTGCTTGCACTCTGTTTTTACATTACTCTGTTTATCTAATAGCTAGAGTATTATAGAGTAAGAAATGCCAGCAATTTAGATTACTATACTGTGAGAAAATAACGATTAAAATGATTTAGCATCGGTTAAGACTGATAACTGATTATATTATCAGACATATAATGAAGCAGAGAGCGCGAAAAAACTTTTTTTTCATATTTATCTGAAGATAATGATAACTGTACCCGAAACTCTGCTTATAATAAACGAAGTTTTATCAGTATTATGTCAGTTAGTTAGCAATGATTAATTCTTGCTAATTCTGATAACAATATCCATGGTTACTATAAGAAGATTCTACTGTATAGCCCCAGCACTTAATTAACATACTATGCCAATGATTCCTTCAGTTTGCAATCTACTTTCCATTAGCTGAGCGCGTAAATGATTGTTGTATAAGTGTAAACCGTGAATTAGTAGTTGAGATTGAACTATCTCTATGAAAGAAGCGACTTGTAGGCCTATATATTAATCGTATTGAAAATAAGTAACGTTCTATTTTCTGATTTTCAAATATACTCCTCATAAATATTTATATTAAAGCGATTTAAGCTTATGTAGAATAAATTCATCACACTGGTCAGTGAACAATCGAAGATTCTGTTGTTAATTTGGTGCCTTCGCCGCTATACTTATTTCTTAAAACAGGGTGGCTCCAAAAACAAATATTAGGTAGTGATTTAACGTAACAAAATTGAAAATAATGATAAAAACATTAATATTCATGCATATTATTTTAAAAAAATAATAATGAAGCACGTGTTATCAATAAAAAATAGTAGGGGTGATCGCCCTCATCTTTCCTCTTCTGGTTCCCTCCGTCTTAAAATAACTAAAGAATGCCATTTTCTGGTATAACTTTAACATGTAACTACAAATACAAATACAGGAAGCCCGAGTTTCCATTAGGATTGCTAATTTCTGAAAAGTTGACTCCTAACGTTCTTCAGAAGTAAAAATTTCGAACGATTACCTTAATAACTCCTAAATAGGGCCAAGTTTCCCATAAGAAGTTCTTCTAGGGGGCATTCTTCCTTAGCAGATCGCCCATGTGTAGAGTTGCCTTATTCCATCAATCCCGAATCATACCTAGAGTGTGTTCGGCCAGGACCACAATGGAAGCTAATGGTTAGTTAGGGACAGGCCCAGATATGTATGATATGTACTAAATATATTCATTTGTTTTCTTACAAATATTTAAAGTTCTTTACATTCAATAAACTACGGTTGAAACTTAAGTAACTAATACTTAACGTGTTTCTTTCCTAATTAATATTTCATTAGTGGCTAATAACTATCCGACAATGTAGATTTTTCCCTGCAATGCGTTGCAGTACTGTGATTTAGATTAACAAACTTAAACTTTAAAGAACAATTTTAATCTTTAATATAAAATTTTCTTTTATTGTTTATAAGTATGGAGATTTGCAAGATAAAATTTCTGAAAAAGAATAATGTTATAAATGTGTTTGATTTATTTATTATTAAATTATTATTATTTTTATTTTATTTTTACTACAAGCATTTATTTAATCTATTATTACAAAAACAATCAATAATTGTATTATCAGTTACTTAATTCTGATACTCATTCTTGGTCTGTTTTTAAATAGAAGGTGGACAGTTTTTAAAATGAAAAACATGTCCTCCATATGGTATCTAAAAATAGGACATGCCCTCCTTTTGGATAGCTTATTGTAAACCTTCTCTTAGTGTGGCAAACAGATAACACTTATTTACTAACATAGACTGTTTCTCTAGTGAGATGTACACACGTTTCTCTAGTACACACGGTCGTATAATTTGATTTTTTTTTTGTTTGGTAATCTCAGCAACGTCAAAGCTCTTTCTTTTATTCTATAGATTTTGTAATATATCATTCATAAGTTGATTGATCCTATTGAGCAAAAACGGAAAAGAATATATCTCAATTTAGGAGTCGGGAGAATTTCATATTTGGGGGTCTCTCGGTTGGTTCAGAATTCTGAAATGTAAGTTAATAGAGGAATTAAATAGGATTCTAAAGCAAGAAATTGCTTGGTTCTATCTATTTCCGTTTTCGAGAAGCTTTGGAAAAGAATCTTCCCATAGAAAAAGCATTACATTGTTAACGCCATCTACTGGAGATCGCGTGCATAACTAAAGGAGTTACAATCAGCCTTAAGCAAAATATGTTAAAGGACCCTCCAATGCTTATTTGTTAGAGGCCAAGTCCTCCACATTCGTGATGATACAAGAGTTTAAACAAAATTTTTAAGTTGTCAGAAAATATTATAATTAGGTACAGTACATTAAAAATTTCTTTTGTTGTAAGAAAATTTAATATCGAAGAAAAAAAAATCCAAAGTAATCTACAAAAAGATTTACCAACATAATAAGAAAGATTTACCAACATAATAAAAAAGTAAGAAAGTTAAAATTACAGCCAGTATTTTGGTTAAATAACGTAAATATTCTCACACGAACACCAAATTAACATTTCAAATCTACTATTTTTTGTAAAATATGTCTGGTATGAGTGATGCTACTGGACAACATATCTTCCTCGTCATAGTATTGTTTAAGCACAATCCGACCACCATAATTTTAAAAATTCTCATATTTATACTGTTCCGTAAAAAACAGTGCCCATGAGACTCTGGGCTCTCTTGTGTCATTCTGCACTTGCGTTGTTTAATGCGCTTAATAGTTAAGCCACTGACTATATCAGAAGACTGCAATCAGAATTCTGTAATTTATAGCGCTATCCTAACCATTTGTTTAAAGATGTAGTACGAAACCATCAACTCCAATAACAATTCATACCGGTAACGATAATCTTTATTCGTTGGAAAATCCTAGCAGAAAAAAAGTTGAAGTATTTTCTGCTGTAAGTTGCTGTTCGAATTCTGAAGAGAAATTTATAGACATGAAGTGATGTTATTTTTTCTATTTCTTTTTCCACATTACGTTTCCTCAAATGGGAACAGAAGACCGCAATTTATAAGTAGCTCACTGTTTTAACATATGAATTTACCAGATTAATTAGTCAAGACTCGGGAGACGATCACATCTAAAAGTTTCACTAATCTTCATTATTGTGAAGACCATAAAAATTGTTTTTCACTAAAATAAAGAAGAATTTAAACGTAAAACGAGTAAATAGGAGATTGAGACGACCTCATACGACCTAGAAAACTTACAAAATTGAAATGAAAAAGAAACTCCACGTTGATCAAGCTCGAACCCAGAACAAAGACTAGTAGTGTTCGATGTGTTATCCATTCAGATGTTGACATCACACTTCTAAACTGAAAAAAATAATTAAAACCATCGCAGATTTGGATATTGAAAATAAGGATATCAATTAAAAATAAGCTAAAAACAGAGACGGTAAGAAAAAATTATGAAATTAACAAATTAAAGAAGAAAATTGAGATACCATAAATAAAGAAAGGGGAAAAAATTATAGACACTTGAGAAAAATAAAAATTTATAGAGAAGCAAACAAGAAAAATGGATGGAGAGTATGCTGTATATAAAGAAATAAATGAAGTCAGTTCAAGGGAAATGTGATCAAGCCCATAAAATTCTAAGAAAGATTAAGAATAGTGTAATTAAAAATAAGAAAGATAATATCTAATAAACGATAATGACATTAAATCGCGTAGAAAGAATACCAGAAGACTTTTATGAAGAACAGAACTTGAATGAAAATGTTTGAGAATCTGAAGAATTTCTCGATTAACAGGAACAGGGCATTGACGTGTTTAATGACATAATGATAAGAAAATGATATTAGGCCTACCTGCCAAACTTTTCAAGAATCTTATAAAAAGGCCAAATTTCAGTTATTTAACCAAATTAACATGAAATACGAGTTTTTTAATACAGAAAAACTTAATACAGTAAGTGCTGCTTATTGTGATTACGGATAATATTATAGTTGTGTAATATCAGAATTAACATGTCATAAAATATATAAATTAAACATTACAAAACTTTCGCTATTGTAATCAAATATTTGATTATATTAATAATTATGTTTTTTTTTCCATTTTTAACTCCGTCCTGAGGGCATTAAGATTTTTTATAACCATCGTGGGTCTCCCCATGAGGAGTCCGATAATATATGTAGCACTAACTGAAAATTTCCTGAGGATTCGGGATCGAACCGGGAAAGGACCTTTTCATCACTCGGTAGCACCAATTGTGGGCAGAGTGCCATTGGGGCCTGCTGAGCCCGCAACGGATGTAAAAAAAGACCGTCTTACTGCCCAGAGCGAAAAAAAACAAACAAAAATTTAATGCATTAATTAAATTAATTAATTAAGAAGCCAGAACCTTGTAATAAAGTGCAACCGATGAAAACGAGAGAACATTGCAAAACGATGCAAAACAAGAGAGCATTAGTTATAGACATTATCACTAAGAGATAAGTTCTGATTCGAGTCAGCTGAATTGTAGATAAAGACAAATGACCAAAAATTATTGCTGAATATTTACCAAGGAATATCTACAATCAGGGGCGCCCGTACATTGGGGTACTTCCCCCTTTTCGTCTCGGTTGCACTTTTCCTAATCCCCAAACAACAGACAATTCGTGACCTCTAGCTTATTCTGCAAATAAAAAGAAACTAATGAACGATATTTGTCCATTGACCCATGCAACTTCGTCGTATGTTGACCAAAATTCCATTCCTTGTTTTTAAGATCAAGTTAGCCCGAGTGCAACCGACGTTGAATCGTAGTTTGAAACTCCTTGCGTAATGTACGATGCCATTTTTTATAGCTTGTACCCCTCTTCATAGTCTGCGGACGCCGATGTCTACAGGGCAAACGAAATCTTCCTTACTTTTAACAGCATTTTACTTTCGTGCATTGTCTGATCATACTTCAGCCCAGGGTTGTATAAAACAGTTTTGGCAGCTGTGACAAACTTCTACTGGCACTCTTGATTCAAAGTTAACTACATAAAATACCGTATACAATTAAACATTATTTAGGTAGCTTTCAAACAGATTAAACCTCATAAATGTCTAGAAATACAATAAACCCCAATAAATTTCTTGACAATAGAAAAATTATAAATAACGAGTAATTATAATTTTAATAAATGATTTTCTTCGATATCGGAAGTCTTTACGATACTGCCCATTATATTACTGCAGTCGATAAGTTACTAAAGACAATAGAGTATACAACAGAACGATCCAATTCCCAGGTCTTGAAGATCTTCAGTGGCTCCAATCTATCCACCTTTTTCTGGGACGGCCTCTTCCCTTTTCCCTCATAGTGGAGCCCTCGTGATGCTGTTGCCATTGTAGGTAGCCTTACGACATGGCCTAGCCACTGTAATCTTCTGGCTGTGTGATCATGGGCTTGTCATAGGTTGTCTGCAGTTCCTGGTTTGTTCTTTTCCTCCATATTAGTTCTCCATTGACCACGACTGAAGTCTAAATGTTTCAGATTAAAAATATCATAAAAAGTTAAAAATTCTGCGATATTCATTAAAATTTCAAATGTTAATTTGAGGTTGGGCTGGGGCTACTAGTGTGTCACAGCCTTAAGTTCTGTCGCCTGAGGTGGTTGCCTCTTTACTTCACCTATCAGCACGACCTACTTAGGTCTGCATGTTTAAACGTAAAAGTGCCAAAGGATCTAAATCACTGAGAAAAAAAAAACATATTGCAGTTCTTTGCTATGCAAAGGAGAGAAAAAAATAACTTTTAGTGATTGAAAAAATAAACATTCTAGATATAAAATATATACCGGTAAATATATTGAAGCTACAGTACAAAGTACCATCGGCCAAATTTTAAATTAATATTCTAGATGTTTTAAGGGTATGAAATATTTACTAATGGATTACTATTCAAGTGCAAATGCTTGAATGATCACTCAGTTATTGTTATCAGTATACAGTAGTCCCAAAATGATTACAATAAGCGGCATCTACTGTAATAAAAATGCCAAAAACAAAGATGCAAGAAAACATGTAGCATCCATCACATCAGTCACAACCACCAGCTTGACATCACATGCTTCTAAAATCCTAATAGAAATAATTACAAAAAGAAATGAAAATTTATCTGGTTAATGTTAGCTTTACTGTAGTCTTTACTGTTAACTTCCTAAGAAAGTAATAATCAAAGTAAAAGAACGTTGCAAACACCCATTATATAATGATCATCATAGAGCTCAATAAAGACAGAATAAGTGGAATAAGTTTTAGGTATGAGATCAAGTCAGATGGAAGAAACAAACAAATAAGAATGACAAAGCAATGATTCCTTGGACAAAGTAATTTCTCATATACTGTAATAAATTATACATGAGATTTCAAATAAGAAAGTTATCAAGAGTAATATTTAGAAAGGAAGATAAGAAAAAATTTAAATCTATTAATATAAATAGAAAGGTGAGAACTGTTTCAGATTAATTCTATAGGCAGTTTTAATGAGCTCAGAGAAAGTCAGTGGAAGAAAACAATATGAAAATCTTTTAAAGAAAAACAGAGATTAATTAAATATATAGAGATATGAAGGCATATTACAAGTAATTACTGAAGGAAGGATTAAAAGATGCAAGATTTTCATACATAATTATGCAATACAACAATTGAATTTAATGTATAATTTGGATATTATATAAATTATCATTTTCAATTCAACAAAACATGAAATATTCTCTTATTTTTTCATGCTACTTTTCATAATTGTGTTAGAAAAATTTCTAATAATCATTTTCAAGTCTTTCTTATTCCTTTACAAATGAAAGACAAGAGAACAGACAATTTAGCTTTCACATCTTCCATCAATAGTACAGAATAATAATAATATCTTTCTAAAAAATACATAATTTATAAATTTACCTGTCTTGAAAACCTCTGATAAATATATGAGCTTTTATATTATTTCTTATACTTATGAAATTTTTACCTCCTTCCAACATAATTCAGTCATTATAATTATGTTCTACAAACAAAATGCTACAAAATATCTATTTACCCATCATTTAGCCTAATATCAAGATTCTACAGGATATAAAAGTTTTTATTAGGTTATTCACTAATGTAAAAGTAACTCATGAAATGAAAGATGTAAATGCATGTAAAGAAGCAAATGTAAAAGTAACAAGCATTTATTTATTGTGACATCATAACAATGTCAGGCTGCAATTTTTAATTTATTCAATTTAAAATATATGCTCTCCATTTTAAATTACTAGTAGTGGCTTGCCCCTGTACATCATACTTTTCCTTTAATAATAGAGTCATGCCAGTCATCTATTAACTGCTTTCAGGGGTAAGGTTTTGAATTGAAATAACATAACTTCCAGTTTGCATCAGAAGTTCTTATATAGCTAATCGTGGCTTCCTGACCCTAAGTTTTCTATATTTGGTCTCAGATTTTACCTACCTATCTCCATTCTCAAGATTAAGGAAAAACAGATGGTTGACAATAGTGGGAGTTTATAGGTCTACAATTTTTTTCAAATTGCAGCCCAATCAGACATTTCTGTAATGGTAAGAAAACAATAGTTGAGACAATAAGGAAGCATAAAACAACTAAAATAGATTATAAGTTTGTGTTATTTTTTTATTAATGAAATTGTAATCATCAATAGAAGAAATGATTGATTGGGGAAGTGAAGATGAGTGATGGCATCTATTGTTCTACTGGAGGTGGCGATGATTGAATAGCTGCTGATGACGATGAAGGCATAATTGGAGGAGGGATTTTGGAGAAAAACACTTCTCAAGTGGAACAACATTATTTACTCCTGAGCCTGAGGATGAACATGATAATTGTTTTGTTTTTAGAGAAGATAAAGACTCTGATAGTTTTCTCTTTTTTGTAGCTTGAATGCCAGAAGTTGAAGGCTTTGATATATCATCTTTAAAAGACCTCACTGATTTTGGATTAAAACAAGTTGAAATAGGCACTTGCTTACAGGCTTGAACCTTACACCTATATAGTTTCCTATAGCATTCACATGCATTCATGATGGCATTCTTAAATGTTATGCTTCTTGTCATATCACGATCACACTCAACAGCAATATTAGTCAATTTATCTGCTGTATCCAAAAGTTCTTTTAAAGATCTGTCATCCAAAATTTTTTCTTTACTTTTCATTTCTTCTTCATCCTCCTTCTCATCTTGGTCTTCAGACTTAAAATGTCTTTGCAGCTCAATCATTTCATCAAGTGTAAGTTCCTCAGAGTGAGATGATAATAATTCATCTATATCTCCCACTTCAACTTCTTCCATGCCAGCCATTTTAGCCAGAGCAACAATATTTGTTTTTATTTCAACAACCTCATCAATGTCTAAGTTGGCTACATATTGTGGAAGAAGTTTCTTCCAAATTGCATTCATTGTTTCTTTAGAAATATTTTTTACTGCTTGATCAATAAATTCAATACAGTCCTTTATATTGAATTTCTTCCATAAGTCACTTATGGAAATATTTTCATCTTCAACGGAGGAATAAGTAAGATATTGCATAAGGAGCTGTAAGTAATGTGATTTGAAAGCACGGATACCGCCCTGATCCATGGGTTGTAAAAGAGGTGTTGAATTGAGAGGGAGAAATACAACTTGAATGTTATCACATAGATTACCGATATCTGAAGAATGGGCTGGAGCATTGTCTATTATTAGGAGAGCCTTATTGGCAAGATTTCTTTCCTCAGTATAATTCTTGATAAATGGTGACATATAACCATGTATATATTCATTGAATAAATCCTGTGTCACCCATGCTTTCTGATTTGACCTCCACATCACTGGTAATGAACTCTTGGCTATCCTCTTAAGAGCTCTAGGTGTTTCTGAATGGTACACAAGAAGAGGCTTTAGCTTTATATCACCTGCACAGTTTCCACCTAGCAATAATGTAAGTCTATCCATAGAGGCTTTATACCCCTTACTCCTGGCATCTTCTTTCGAGATGGAGGTACAAGATGGCATTCGCTTCCAGAAGAGACCCGTCTCATCAATATTAAATATTTGATGTGGAGTATAGCCACCTTTGTCAATAATTTTTTTCAATTCTTTAGGAAATGCCGAAGCTGCATCGGTAGAATCCGATGCAACTTCTCTATACAATTTTAAGTTCTTTATTTGTGATCGAGTACAGAATCGGTCAAACCATCCAGAACTTGCTTTAAATTCAATATCTTTCACTGTAGTATCCCCCTCTGCAGTCTTTTTTTCCTTCAGTTCACTAAACAATTGAATGGCCCTCTCTTTTATGAGGGACGAACTTAGTGGTAATCCAAGATAATCATGGGTATCGATCCACTGAACCAAAAACTTCTCAAACTCAATAAATATTGAATGTCGAGACTTTGTTAGCCGATGCAACTTGCCAGCACCAATGGCACTCTCGTATTGTTTTTTAATCTGCTCACTCATCTTAAGAATGGTGCATACGGTAGACGATTTCATGTTCATGGCCAAGCATATGTTCTTTGTTCTTTCTCCTCTTTCCCATTTCCTAATAACTTCCATTTTCTCTTCTATTGTGTAAACTTTTCGTGTCTTCTTGATATTTTCCACAGGCTTATGTATTTTTCTTCGATTCATAACGAAGGGTAGATTTTCAATACAGAAGTAAAATTCACAAATTGCACAATCGCATTAAAACGATGACACAATGTGAACGAAACAATGAAATGGATTGCAACATATGAGCTATCTAAACTAAGCATGGAATTTCAATCTCATTTCACTCGTGATTCTCGTAAATATCGGTCGAGGCCGGTTTTATCAAATATTTTGTCTTGCAAATGGGAAAAGCACATAAAAGAAAACAGCTCGTTCTATGAAATTCTCGTAGATCGAACACTCGTAAACAGAAGCCACGTTGTAAAACGTATAACATACACTTGCGCCCTCTCGCGTTAAGAATCATTATTAATTATTTCACAATTTTATTCATATTTTCTATAATATTTATAAACTGTTAATATATTAATATTAATAATTGTGTAAATTATGAACGCTGAATATCAAAAGAAATTTTAATAATTTAGATGAATTTTATAATTTAAAAATTATACGTAACAAGTAAAACTATGGGTGCATATACTTTTCGTTTTGTATAGATCGATCTGTAAAATCGGATCAGTCCTTGTCACGTGATACAGATAGCTTCTGTCATGGCTACAGTGGCTAGAAAATATAGTGTCGAAATCGAGCTTATTTTCTGTCCCTATATTGGAGGTTGCCGCAAGAGGCGCTGCTGTCAATCGTTGTGCTACACTGGCTGTATCATCCTATGTTTATATTGGTTTTAAGTGGGATTTTTAAGCATAGTAAATGTGCTGTAGCCAAGTAAAAGAATTTAGATCGATAATAAATCATATCACTAGCAATCAATTATTATATAGTATTACTTTNCCATCGCTGAGAAATGTTTATTTAATAAAACACTAACATTTTCAGCCTCATGGAATAAACCATCCTCGGGTGTAAATGACTTCGAACGTACTTTTTTAAATAAACATTTCTCAGCGATGGAAGGTGTTTAATGTTTTATTAAGTGTTTAAAAAACGCTGAGTTTGATATTTAAGTAAATAAATGACAAGGAACAAAACTGACATACCGTAATAATACAATTATTAAATTGTGCTATTATGTCAATTTATTATAGGCCTACATACAAACAAATTATATTATACATAATAATAATAACAATTATTATTATTTGCGCTATTAAAATTTACTTTAAGTGAAAAATTTTTCTATGTTTTTTACTTTCAACTGATGAAATAAATGATTGATAAATCGTTCACGTGAAAAAATGCAATCGACAGGTAACAAAAAAGTGCAAAAATCTGGAGGTCAAGTAGGACTTGTGACCAGCATTGACGCATCCTATCATCAATGTAACAGAACACTGATTTAATATAATATCCATTATTGAAAAATAAACATCCATGTTTGAGTTTGTTAATTTTTCACATACTTTGCTTTCTGCCCAGTACATCAATTGGCGAAGCTTATAGCTTGGATATAACAAACCTCCTCGAGATTTGATGAATGTAAATGTCTTCTCTGGTGCAGCATCTTCAGGTTTTGCTGTTAATATATTTTTGCATTCATCAAAACTGAGTGATGGTAGTAGATGATAAACAATGTAATCTCCTAAATAATGTAGAATAAACTTAAATGTTTCTGGTGCACAATAACCGTGATCTAATAATTCAATATCACTAGTATCTCCATAGGACAGGCTTGGATTAGAAAGCAAATTTTATAAATGTTCTTCCAGTTGTTCTTGAACTTCCTTAAATGGTTTTTTGTGACTATGAAGAAGATTTTTTAAAGTAATAAGGGAAGATCCAGGATCAGTTTGAACTGATGCTCGTTTGGGAGGACGAACCAAACTGTACACAGTCATCAGTCTGTACAGGTACAAGAACTGCACTGTTGTGGGATGAGAATTGCTTCTACTTCCTTGTCTTATCATTCCAAAGAAACGCTAATTGAAAACATAAGTTAAGAGTTTAATACAAGATTATATAATCATTACACTAAGTCAGTTTTGATTGATAAAAAAAATATCAGACGATTAAACTTAAAGTATTTACAAGAAACGGTGAGCCACGGAGAGATAGCCCACAGTGAATCACAGTGGGTCTCACAAACCCAGCTCAATCTTTAGTTAACATTTTTTTAAATATAAAAATACTGAAAAAATTTATATTCTTCCAACTTTTCAGTCCGATCAACATGCGGTCAGAACGTTTTTTTATTTGACTTTACTTGGACTAGATGTCATATCAAAAGCTTCCAGTCGAAAAATTTACCGTGGAAACTCATTATTTCTATATATTGCGTAATAGCGGGAAATAATTAAACCAAAAGTATTTTAGTTTTGCGGGCAATTTTACCTCGAAATGTTTCTATCAAAATACTTATTCGTTTAAATAACGTCAACAAATATGTAAATTAGAGCTAAATTGGAGCTGTAAAAGGACGAAAATAGCGATTATCTAACATTTGTTTACAGTTTTACCTTGATTTACGTAGAGGGAACGATTTTCTTATTGTAGAATTGTCCACCAGAATTGTCTGGTGGAAAATGCGAATTTTCCACCAGACAATTCTGAGAAAATGTTTACTCGTTCAAACAGAATCAAACAACTAGAAGTTAGCTAATTAGACCCTAAACGTTATGGAATAATGTAAATAAAAGAATGATAGCTACGTGACAATCGTGTCGCGTAGCTATCAAATTATATAAAAATAAACATTAAAAACGCAATTTTGTCATCAATACAGCAAGAAAGAAAGAGAGAAAACAAAGCGCAGAATTTAACGGTGAAATTATAGTTTTTTACGCGACAGATAAAATTTAATAATTTTATATTAAAACACAGGGTCCGAGAGACCCACTGCGACTCAGCAAGGGCAAAAATTTACATGGCTCACTAAGGATTAAGATTACATAAAAAACACATAAATATTTACCTCTGATATTGTCTTTTCGGGATCTCTTCCTAGATGGTTCATTATTTCTTGTGAGACATCGCGTTGATCGTTTTTGAGGTACAGACTTATTAATGTACTTAGGACAATTAGGGAAGTTTGATGGATATGCATCCGACGTTAATGCCCAGCGATCTCGTGGAATTTCTACTTTCTCTCCATTTATAACATGGGAGAAGGTTTTTAAAATAAATCTACTCGCAAAATGTACGTCACAAACGTAACATTTACTTGTTAGCATCTTGTCGTCTCGTGGAATGTATCGCATCCACTCCTCAATGTTATTGCTAGGAACACGGAAAAAATGTCTCTTCTCGTTCGATGACTTATATCCTGCCTTGCATCCTGGCAGAAAGCACGTTAGTATTTTTATGTAACTAAAACACAATTATTATAAGTCGAAATCACCGACTTCAGTATATACCTAGCAAGAACCAAGGTCTTAGATTGCAAGAACAACGCTCTTCGCCAACTAGGGGCAAATATTGTCTCTAGCTAAGTTGAACTATTAGTCGAAAGACCAGTTAATCTACCGACTCTGGTATATCTCAAAGGACGCGACAGGGCTGTTGTAGATTTTAAACGTTTCTCACCATAGATGTAAAAATCTAAATATGTTAAACTTAATAGTCATTTGTTTTCTAACTAATTCGTTTTCGGACCAAGTGTCCTCAGAAATTTACAAAATTTACAACTTTTCGGTCACTCTCATTGAACTGGAAAAATTTCTGTCTTTATTACATTTAATATTATGATGAAATCAGGGTCATGTTCAGTAACGCAGGACACCTAAGTTAGAATTCTGAGTGGCTTAGTGGGCGGAGCTAAGAATACATAAAAGAAGCTAGCGGTGGGAGGAGTCAAGCAGTAGTTAGAAACGAGTTCAGCATTGCAGCATAACTAGACTTAGCAAGAATTCTGCGTTACTGAACACGGCCCAGTTCACGCTATACTCGGTTAAGCTTTTAAGTAAAACTTCGGCTCTTTTATCAGGGTTTTGTTTATGTCCCCAATTCCCTAATCCTTAATCATTTAACTACTTCTTAAGTAGAAATAACCAGTTACTTTGTACTTGAATATTTGTAGTCTCGGGAAAAAAGTGGAAAGACAAATTTTTATGACAAACGGATACATAAATCGTAAATTTAAGGAAAATAAATTATACAGCTTTTTCTGTACCTGGTGCATCTCCCTCATTCATTAAATTTAGTTGTAAATGACGCTACCAAAGTAACAGTTAATTTTTTAACATTGTACAAGAATTGTACACGTTTTTTCTACATTCCCTTATAGATGGGACATACGAAATCGTAATATCAGTGGTTTAACATTGAAATCCGTGAGTAATATAAAATCGGAGAGCGGAATAAAAATATCAAATATTTTAATGGATTTTTTTAAAACTCCTGTCAACTATACAGAACTATCATAAAAACGTACAGGTAAATTCTTATCGGTTGGGTTAAGTTATAAATCTACTCGTAATTCGCGTAATAGGGCGAGGGCGGCCAAATATCTAGCGGGCGGGCGGCTAACAGCCCGGAACCGGTCCTGGATAGAATTGGATGCGTATATGTATAGCATCCACCCGAAATTCTAGGCTTCCACCGGCTAAACCGGGTGAGGTTGGTGTTCCATAAAGCGCGTGCGCGAATCTGGCTTTTTGGATGCTGACGATACAGCGCTTCCACTCCGCCACTAATATTCTAATATACAATAGCGATCTTATCTTTTTTTTCACGTGTAGTATAGAAATTTGTAATAAGATACATAATGCGGTTATAATAAAATATAATACGTATTTATTTTTTAGAAAATATAAGGGAAGCGGCGCATCCACCGCTTCCAATGACTGCACACCACTGGTTTACTATTACTTAATTACTTAACGATGCATTTATACGGTACAGTATGTAAGGAACTGCCGTACGTATTAAATACAATAACTTATGCAGAGCATTTTCGAAATTCCAGATAAACGTTTCAAGATTTTAGGATATTGATGCTAAGCAAGAGATAGAATATTCACTTCTTTAATAATTTGCATTTATTGAAAAAATGTAAAATAGAAGACAAGAAAACAATGATTTCTTTTTTCTCTGACTCTTTCTGCCCCGTGGGCTCTAAGCAGACATTTTATCAAGCCAGTTATGGTCCATAAAGGTGAGGAATAAAGACCGACAAATTCGGGACAGACCTTCACAAAAAAATTCCTGGGGTTGCTCTTCCGGATTCGATTCCGACCGGAATCGAATCCCCATAGCGATAGAAAACGCTCGGATATCCGGCCGTATAATAGAAAACAATGATTTACAAAAATAATAGATATTGTTATTTTAAGAATTGTTTAATTACCCAAATTTTAACTAATTTAAAACAATCTAACAATAATACTTAATAAACAATAACTTTATTGCTAACAAAATTGAATTTGAAGAAAAACATAACAGCTTTCATGAAAATGTCCTGGTATTATCGTTTTGTAGATTATGTTTTGGGAAATAGTATCTTTTTTTTATTCCAAATTGCAGAAAATCAAACCCAAATCTCTCGAGTGGCTTGGTTTACAGCGTTTCTGTTATTTTTAATTATCTGGTGTGTAAATGGAATCTCTCAACAGATATTGGGTTTATGTTTCGTCGTCACATATACCGCCTTTCAAACACTAAATCAAGTAAGAAAGGCCAGTTACACCTCTGTCGGCACCGATCATAGAAAGATATTAACATATTGGATAGTTTTCTCTCTTTTCGTATTTTTGGAAGAAGGATCTCGTATAAAATTTTTACTTTTATACGTACCATATTACAATTATATAAAATATTTCCTATTGATCTGGTCATATTTTGATCCTTCCGGTTTTTTTACTCATTATACTTGGAAGAATTTGTTTACTCCACTTCTTCAATATGTCAATGATACAGAAGAATTTTCGAAACTAGAAATATACGACGCAAATGATAAAGAAAGAGAGGAAGAATTATTACTAAAAAATACTGAAATGAACGAGAGTGAAAAACGAAGTTTAGTTAAAGAAACAGTAACATTTAATTTTGATGAAGCAGGCAAATCAGTCGAAGATGAAGATGTCAAAATGGACGAAGAAAAACAATTCTCACAAATATATGATACAAGCAAATGGCAAGAAAAATCATCAGAAGAGCAGTTTTTGCCATCAGATGATAAGGTACCATCCGAGGAATATGAAATCATAGAAGACGTATATCTAATATCTGAGGAACCATCAATGCCGAAAGATCAAGAAACCTCACACAAAGAACTGATGACACGTAAGGTATCTGAGGAATACAATGCTTTAGAAGATGTATATTTAACGTCCGAGGTATCATCAACGAAGAAAAATCAAGAAACACTAGAAGAAGAATTTGTGCCACGTAAGGAATACGTCCTATCAGAAAAAAAGGTAACACCCGAAGGACATGTGACACCAGAAAACGGAATAGTGACACCCGAGATAAGTGTAACATCATCAGATGAACACGATACGCAAGTGTCGGAGTTGAAAATGGAAAGTACGAAAAATACTGAACTTGTAGAGTCTACCGAAGAACATCCCTACTTCGAAGAAACGGAAGAGGAAGCTTATAAATCTGACATTCACGAAGAAGAATCGGATAAACAATGGCCGGTTTGATTTACATCTACTAATCATTTCAAGAACGATTTAAAATTATGTATATATATTTTTTTACAAAATTTCTTTCGAATAAATAAAATATTTGAACTAGTTTAATATATTATGATAAAAATAATTTTACATTAAAAATCTAAAATACCCGCGAGGAGGCGATATACCTTTGATTGGTCGTCGGCCATTAACGTTGTTGATCAGCGTTGGTCTTCTTTGTTGGCTCGGAATTACGTCAGTTTGCAACAGAATGACCGGATTACCGAGGAGAATTATCAAAGTAAGATGGCAAACGACTTTAACGTAAATTTACACGCGATAATACGGTAATTTTTTTAAAAACACAGTTAATGATAGGTGTATGCCGCATGATTTAAGCCTAATTCGTAACCAACAGGAAATAACCGTGTACGATAGGAAAAATTATAATAGTCATTCGGTCTCGTTTGCTCTCCAGAATCTCATTTCGTACTATAAATTAAACGAGATCCGACTACAGATTCTACACTCTTAACAAAGCGTCATAATCCCGAGCTTTTATTCATCGACCCAAAGGAAAAATCACATATTCCGAATATTACACACGTTTTAACCTCTAACTTAATTTAGTACAAATCAAATTAGAGAAAACTCCATTAATTAAATGTAATTTAAGTGTACTTTAACAGTTTCCAATTAGTTATAAAATAAATTTTTAATACTTGCTTTAAAACACTTGCATATAAATTTAGAATTTTAGTTGTTTGTGTAAAAATTACACGAACAATTAAAACTGGACAAAAATAATTGAAGAATGTAAGCGTAAAGGTTTACATTCTTCAGTTATTTTTCTGACAAAAGAATTGTTTTGATATAATTAAAAATGCAAAATTTAATTACCGAATCCGGTAATTTTAAATGCCTGTTATGAAACGGATTTATTTGCCACAATACATTTTTAGCGTAAAATTGATCTGAAATATAATTTTTCATGGGTCATTAATTATTAATTTTAATTTCTAAAACTTGGCAAGCTGATATGTTCGTTTAAAAAACTGAAAAATTGGCAGTGGTATTTTAGCATTTTATATGTACACACGCATACACAAGAAATATAAATGAGCTTTTTATTACTGGTACAAATTATTGTAAAATCCCATAAAAAGCTGGTGAAACCAGGTCGTAAAAGTAAGCTTGGCAAAAATATCTAAATGAAGGAAACTTTTGAAAGTTGTGGCATAAGAATAGTTTAAGCAGGTTTGACAGTAAGACTCAATGTGTGAATAAAGCATCTCTACAGGAAGTTTTGGATGATGCAATGTTGTTATGAAGATAAATCGGAAAGATAAACATTGTCACAGAAAAAGGCTTCCAGCTTTACTTTGTACCTAAAACTTTCTTCGCTGATACTGCTCGAAGATGTTAACGTTTGGCCAAATTAATGTAGGTTCAACGACTTTAATGCACAAAGTAAAGCGCGAAGTCTTTTTCTGTGACGATGTTTATTTTTCTGATTTATCATCATGATGATGCTTCATCCAAAACTTCTTGCAGTTCTGGTTTATGTAATGTGCACTTTATTCACATGTTGAGTCTTACTGTCAAATCTGCTTACACTATTCTTATGCCAAAAGTTTCCTTCGTTTAGATATTTTTGCTGAGCTCTACCTTTTCAACCTGGTTTCACCAGTTTTTTAATGAGTTTGCAAGGATTTTTCAGTCATCAATAACTTTGTAAGTGAATAGTTTTCATGGTAACCCATCAGATTAATATAAATCTGATGGGTCATGTGATAGCCTGCAGATTTTTCTCAGTGTCAGAATAAGTATGAAAAATCTGGTGCAGATCAGGTAAAGAGTTTTATAAGGGAGTGAAATCACAGTGGAAGTATTAATTAATGGATTGAAAGTAATTGCAATGAAATCTTAATATTTAAAAAATGGGCTATAATATTATAAGTACTTAATATTTTTAATAGAACCTTCAAAAGGACCACAAAAGAGGTGATCATCTCTCTCGAGAGCTATTAAGCATATGTAGACTCTAGATTTTCTGGTAGCTTGGTGTCACTAAAATCTCTCACATAAATCTAGTGGAAAAAATGCTGAATTTGGTATTGTGTAAGTCCAGAACAATCCAATGAATTTTTTCAAAATTGAAGACTTCCATAGTTCTCATTACAAACACTGAATATTTTAAATTTCTTTCAAATTGATTCATTAGTGTTGGAGATATTAACAATTAAATTTGGTACTTTAACATTATATGTGTGGCTGATATGAGCTCTGATATTTTAACAGAATAAAATGATAATTTCTACAAATTTTATATTTATTATGGACTAGTGAATTTTTTCAAAACTAGAAAAAATTTTATCATATACCAACTTAAATTATCTAATGCAGTAAAACATTCTTTACTCAAATGTTTTCAATTGTCTTAAATGATCATCATTGAGAAAAATTACATTCTACAATAATGAACTAAACAGTTTTTCTAGAATTACAGAACAGTAATTCAAATACAGTATATTCTAGAAAGATGATTCTATCATTCAAGATGATTGAAAACATTTGAATAAAGTTTTACTGCATTAGATGGTTTTAGAGTTGGTATTTGTACTAGTATAGTTCATTTTATCATAACATGAAATAAAGTAAATCTGTTAAATTTTATTTCACATATATAAATTATCATCAATAGAGCATTTTTTACTGTTTTTATTCTAACTTTTCTTTAACTTTCACAAATAACTTATAGACTACACAATAAAGGCATGACTGTCTTTATATTTCGCTTGCTGTTTTACTCTACAGTAATTTATATAATTGATTTTATAGATGACATTTTGCTTCTGTGTTTTACTTAATTGCAAATGAATTTTACTGTAAATCAGATTTACAATTGTCCATTAATCATTATTTGGATTTAATAATAATAATTCAGAGTGAGAATTCATGACATATATGTTTTATTAAATATCAGCTTTAAAAAGATTTTAAAATAAAATGAAAATAGATATTTAGAAGTTTTAAAGAAAAATCTATTGAAAAAAATATTTATTATACAAAATATACTTTGAAGATTATAAAGTAAATATTGATTCTAGATTGAACTTTTTAATACATATAATATAGTGGGAAATAAATCATGTTAAAGTGGAAAAACATTTTTTATTGTCATTGTTATTCCAATCAGTGATTTTGTTTGTACTTTGATCTTCATATAAATTCTTAGAAGAAAATAAACTGCAAGCTGATGCCAATGGACTTATTAAAAACATTATAACACAAAGCATTGATGATGTTTTGATCTTGAAGAATTGAATCTTATATAAGTAATAAGAGAAATAAAATTTTTTTAGAATTAATAAACAATATTAAGAAGTAAATTTATGAGAAATAAAGAAAAATAATTTTTTAATTGCACACCATTGCAAAAAGATGCAGTATAATGGTAGAATGTATTATTTGTAAATTTTGAAATATTTTTATCATTTGATATGGAAAGTATCATCTGATAAGTTTTATTAGTTTGTCATTTTGTAATATTTTATAATAATAAGTTTATAATAAATTTTATGCATGCTGATGTAAATTATGTAAAATAGTTAATTGAAAAATTATACATTGAAATTAATACCATCAAATTATTTAGCTATTTTTGATATTGATTTAATAGTTCTTATACAAATTTTATATAGGAAAAAAACTTACCTAAAATATTGTTTATTAATTTAAATTATATTATTAAAACTATCTAATAATTATCTGACAAAGTTTAAATTTGATAATTATTTATTTCAGAAAGATAAATTAAACTTTTTGAATTTGAGTACATTTTAGATCAGGGTCTCCAAAATGGTATCAACTCCCAAGGTTCAAAAAGGCTGTTTTTGGAATCAGTTGAAAGTGGTTCATTATAAAGTTATTAATCAAATGGGTTATTTATATAACAGTTTAGAATGCTGTAAATATGCTCACTAAGTAGATTTTTTGTATGAGAAAGGTTTGTGAATTAATACTGGTTCACTATGTTTATTTACTGTTATTATTATTATTAATACTGTAGTATTAACAAAAAAGAAAGTGCCAATAAAGATCAACAGTCAAAACAATTTGGTGACTCCTACTTTAGATCAAAGATAGAAAAGTTATAATTTTAATGTATGTGTGCATTTCCTGGAAACAAAATGATATATAAAGGTTGAAATTTATAGGAATTGCAGTAAAGATAATCTGAAAACACTTTTTCTGATTTGAACTAGTCTCTATAGTTCATTACAATTTTTTAATATGTAATGTTATCAAAAATAACAAGATTGTGTGACAGCATCATTGACATTATCAAAAAGTAAAAGTAGTGAATACATTTATTACCTTATAAAATTCCAAACACTTTTATAGAAATATAACTATATGTACAAATAATTCTTTTTTATATATTTAGAATAATTTTATTATTATTATTTAGATGCAATGTAATATACTGGTTTGACTATAGTACAATCTTTTTGCTAAACATTCTTTGCCAGAAAATATTTCTGGTCATTTATTTATAACTTTATTTTATCAAGATCTATACATACCATGTAAAAATAATAAATAACCTATATATGAATGTGTCTTCAGATTTAAAATGTTTATGATAAAATTTGAACAAATGCATAACAGTAATAGTTCTGTTATTTTATCTTGAACAGTTTTTATCAAAATTGTTTGAGATCACTTTTTATGCTCATTATAAATTGAAGTTGAATTCAAAGAATTATGATAAACATCAATGTTTCATTATCATTATAGTAGAAGCATAACAAACTATAACAGTATCTTGTCTTATAAACATAAGAAGCAGAGATGCAGTGAAAATATGGTTAATGTGATCCCATATATAGGTATCAATTAATTTAAGTTATCAATATTATTTTATTTATTAAATCAATAATAACTGCATATATTTTCAGAAAATTAACTTAGGCTTTGACTATGCTTACACTTTTTAATATACTTTTAACCACACATTCCCAATTTTGTTACTATACCACTGATAAGCATTTTTTATTTATAAATCTTTGTTTGATTACATCTTAATAAACATCCATCAATATAATTTTTCTTTGCAGTAACTTATGCATTACAAAGGAACCCTACCTAATTACTATTTCAATTTTAAAGCTTCTTTTTTCAATCTTGGATTTGCCTTGATTCATTTTTCTGAACTCTTTTATACTGTTATGATTTACTGAAGTTTAAATCCATTATGAACTCAATAATTTTTTGTTACTATTATTCTTTGCTTTATAGATTGCAAAATTAAATTTTAATCTGATAGCTATATTTATTTAATTTGATATGTCAATAAATATATATCTCAGGAATATCAAAGCAAAATGGTAAAGATAAGTGCTTGATAAATAGTTTCAAACAGCAAATCGTTAGCTTAATTCTGCATGAAAAATATAATTCAATACTTAATGATCATGAGGATAGGAAAATTCTTATTAACGTGTCTTGAAATATGAGATCTTATATGGAAATTGAATGTGTAACTTGTATTTCTTTATTGCTTTGGGATTGCTTTTAAAGAGTATATATTACCATTATATTACTCTTTTATATGCAACAAAATAATTATCAGATATTTTCCTATGAGATATGTATTTGATGATGATATTATAGATTGTCAAATTGGAATATTTTCTGTATGCAATATTTTTCACAGAAAAAATATATGATGATACAATTCAAGTCAAAAATTGTTAATATGTAAATAGAAATATTGTAAATATGAAAATTCTTTATAATTATTGTAACTTTCACTAGATTAAATAGTTTCTGCCTATAGGATTTGAATATTGCCAGTTTTTCATTTATTTTTTAATATTTACAGCTCTTTTCTTGTTTATTTCATTGTACTATAGTTCTTGAAGGACCTTACTATCTCATTTATTTACATCATCTGCACTTTATGAGAAGTTTACTAAACCTTTTTCACAGAAAGTGATTGTTAGATCTTTGTTCAACCCTTTCTTTTCTCTGGACTTGGGACCAATTAGAAGTGCATAAATGAAATTTAGATGACATTTTTACAACTATATGTAAATAGTAAAAAGCTCATTGTAATAAAATTCTAAGTGATGTCTAAAAAGTTGACATTGATGTGTATCTAGTGTATTTGCTACATACTGTAGAGCTAACATTTGTCTTACTGGATATAAACACATTCAGATTAATAATATTGAATGACATATCAGCAAACAAAATTACTTGTAATAGAATAGATTTTTATAATAAAAACTATACTCTGAAGAGTAGAAAAGATAGAACTTCATAGAATATAACATAGAAACAAACTGATACAGTAATATACTATTGTTAAATTGCTAATAATTAAACTGTTAGTGAAATTGCAAGTGTTGAAATATTACAATGTTATAAAATTGAATCATATTTAATTGATTCAATTTTATAACAATATATCAATTAAATATTCAGCAGTTGGGGGATTAGTTTGCCTGATGATGCCTGTTCAACATGGACGAAAATGTTAGCACCTCTGAACTTCTCTTCTGGATATTAGGTTTTTTTAGTGGCTTAGTTATTAAAATTTGGTTTTTTAATGGTTATACAAATATTTGCCCATATTATTATTCACAAATTTATTGTGATATGTTTTTATTCATAGCTAGTTTTTCATATTTATAATTTTTATTATTAAAAATATAAAGTATAATATGTAGAGAATTCAAATATTTTATATGTTTACCAAAAATTTCCTACATTCAATTTCAATTTCTTACATTTCCTGCATTCAGAAATTTAAAGGCTTTCAAGTAAAACTATGATATCCTTAATACTAAAATTATGCTGTATAATTATGAACAGGTGATTAGTTTCAAAACAAGCAAACAGCTGCATTGAAAAGAGGTTTCTAGGATAGCTCAAAATAATAGTAATAGTGATGTGAACTTCATAAATAAAACAAGTAACTAAAACAATTGACAGGTCTTTAATTGATACCAACATAAATTTGAATACAAAAGATGGCCAGTTTAACACAATGGACTTACTTGTATCACATTTCGATATACATTTTTATGACTTACTTACTTGATGTTGCATTAAGGATAACTGTCAATTTGTCTGTGAATTACTCATTATGATTCTTCTGTTTTCTTCAATATACATTTTCTATCTGATATTCTTTGCTGCTTCTTCCATTCTGATAAAAGCAACTCACACACTTGACTATTACTTCAACCATGTTAATCCTAGTAACTTCCACAAATATCAAAGGGGGTAATCAACCAAAAAGGACAAAGGTGCATAAAATAAATATATATGGTCACTAGGCTATAAATATAAACAAAAAATAAAAAATAAAAATACACAAGATCTCTTGTATTTTTTCTCATTACTAAATCTTAAAACTCTTGACCCATATTTTTATTAATGTGGTAAACTTGATGAGCTCCTAAAGATATTAGATAATTCTGTAAATTTCCTACATGAAATAGTTAGTATTCTCAATTTGCTTACTATTAGCCAATCTCTTTAACCTCAATTATGTGTTAACTGCTTGTCTATATGCATTAAAATAATTTATGGCCTACATTTTTATTTGTTTAAGAACTATAAAGACCTTTTGAATTATTTATATCATTTAATTAGTTTGCCCAATAGTTTGTTGCATAAGATACAACACAACCGTATAATAAGTTTAAACATTTCAAAATTAAAATCTGGTATATTCAAGAATATTTTTTCGTTCTAAGTTCTTGATACAGTTTAGTTAGTTTAGATGGGGGTGCTTTTGTATGTTGCTTGTATTAAAAATGTTGACTGTTTAACATTGCAAGTGGAATTTTATTAATTTATTTTAATATAAAAAACAATAAATAAGAATAAATCATTTATATGAAAAGTCAAAAAAAAGAAAGAAGAAAATATAGGGAATATAATTATGTAAGTTTTAATAGGAATGAAAATTTCAATAGAATTTTCTGGAGTATCTGTTAAATTACATGTATAAAATCACTCAATATGAATTTTGTATGTACTGCAATAGAAATATATTGAAACAAAGAAAAGTATGAAAACACTACATAACATACAGGAGTTGAATTTCATTTAATCATTCAAATGAATCTTTTCATTATTCTTGCTCAGTTCGGATGCATGAAGGATCTGATGAGACGAGAAAGTCCTCAAAAACATTTTATCCATTAATAAATGTTGATTTCTGTACATTATATAGCATTTTTGCAATTTTCTTTGATTTCAAGTAGTCTGTAAACTAGGAAAATTAATTGTGCTTTACACAATTAATTTTCCTAATATTAACACCAACATTTAATTCAAAAATTGCAAGTACTTTTGATAGTTTAAGACTATCCTCTTCAGATTGATTTGATTAGACTCAAATTGAGTCAGCCTAAAGTGGATAGTTGTAAACTATGAAAAGTATTTGCAATTTTTTGAATGAAATATTGGTTTTAATGCTGTAAGAGAGAATATATTACATTGTAACATTACACTAGAGTCTGTTAACTTGAAAACATACTGAAATTTACATATAATATAAAAAATAATATATGTAAAATAATTCAGTTCTGAAAATTTCATATGCTCAGAATTTACTATTTGTCTATAATAATTTCTATTCATAATTATCTTTATATAGGTAAATAATTATTATTGGTATATTTTAATTGATTCTTAATGTTAATTCTCAAAATCATTTCTACCTATTAAGACACATATATGTGACACAATTTATTTTTTTATAAATCATTATTTATTCTGTTTTTAGTGAAGAACAAAGTAAAATATGATTATGATTATAACTAATAGTTTATCATTTTTGTAATTTTTGCACTGTTTATTAAATTAAATTTTACAATTTACCAATATTTAAATTCAGTAATAAATATATACTTAATAGCTTCTTTCAGTAGAACTCACTGCTGTATAAAAATTTTTAAGACTAATTGCACCTTATATTTAAATCTCTAAGTTTTTAAGACTAATTGCTACCTTATATTTAAATCTCTTGCATAAGAAGTTTAAACTGAAGATTTGATCCAGAATTTTCTCTACAGAGGTTATTGAATACCATCTTTAGTTAAAATAGGCAGAGGAATTTCTTGGAGTAAATTTGACAGTAAATACATTGAATTGAAACTGCTTATTAACTATTTTATTGTTTAATTTTAATAAACTATTTGAATGATATTTTGTATTCATTGTATACATTATTGTAGATGTAATTTTACTTTTAAATTCTGATTTATATTCTATTTGAAGGTTGGCATTAAAAGATTTGTATTTTACTGACTAGTTTTACAATCAATTTATTGATTCAGGTTGCTATAGGAATTTATTTTTGATTATAAAAGCATTGAATAATATGATAATAAACATAAATGAATTCATAAATATCTAACCTGACTACAAATTATAATTTCATTTATATATTTGTAATCAAATATAAAAAAATAAATTAAAATATTACGTATAGCTTGAAGCTTTATAAAATTATATAACCAAAACTAGATAAATGTCAAACATTCTTATTTTGGCATGTTAGATTTTACAGCAGATATTGATTTTTAAAGTCAAATAATGCATGTCTCAGAATCTAAAAGACAATAATGATTTAGTCGCTCAATGCAACTTTCAAATATGTTATATAAATTCTGATTTTTGATGATGATTTGTAGAAAAGAATGTCTATTAACTTATTTAAATTATATTTAAATTCCAAGAATAAACTAAATTTCTGATGAAGAAAAATTAGTTCTGTAGTACAGTTGAATAAAGCTTTATTGGTAGCAGATGTGCTAATTTATCTTGTTATCTGCTACTATTGTCTGTGTAGTGAGAGTAGACACCAGTCAGCCTGAGCTGGAAGGGTCTATGTCTGGATGAAAGGAGATGTGATTAATTGATTAATGTGTGAATANTTTTTTTTTTTGGTTCTATTTTTTTCATAAATTAATATTAGAACTTTTATTTTTTATTTATATAAATAATAATTATATATTTGAGACATTTAATTATTAATAAAATAAACTTTAAAGTCATTTCTTATAATTTATTTAGATTAAAATAGAAAAATATATATAGCAAAACAGTTGTGTATTGTAAAAATTAGAAACAGTTTATAGAATAGTAAACATTATTATATAAAGTTTATATAGAAATCTGACACCTGCAGTTAAATGATTGGGATTCTAAAGCATTAAAATTTTGCAATGCAATTGTTCCAGCAGACAGTTTTCAATCTTATTTTTAAATTACAGTCAGTTTTTATCCCAAGGAAGGGCATTTAAAATGACTGAAAATGTTAGGAAAAGCAAAATTTGCACTGCATTTAAAGGTATGAGTGGTTGTTTTTGTAGTTCATAGTTTTTTTTTATTTTCTTAAAATAAATTTTTAAAATATTCTTTCTTCTGTCATTAGTTTTAATTTTGCTGTTTTATTTCGTTTTTATCAATTTAAATTTTATACCCTGAAACTTTATCTAAACCATTATTATGACTTACCATGATTATAATCAATGACATTAAAGTAAATAATTTTATTTTTTGATTTTATTATATAAACTTGCTCATACACAAAGTTATTACAATTTGAAATGTTGGATTTTACATAATGGAAAAACTGAATTAGAGAAGTCATCAGTTTCAAAAGATTCTGTTTTATCTTCAGGTTTTAAATCTTATTTATATAACAGAGAGAAAGTATGGTGACCAGTTAAAAACATGACCTTTCAAGATTTTTACACTTTTGGACTGCAAAAAAAAAACTCACTTTATAATAACTAATAGTATAATACATAACGTGTTTTTAAATATCATAACAGATGATGTTACAATTTTAATATTTAATATTGAATATTAATTTGATTATATAATAAATTACTTTGCTGAGAAAGTTATACAACTTACTGCTGGCTTTTTTTAAATTGCAGTTGATCTGAAATAAAAACTGGTAACTTCTCTAATTCAGATTTTCCATTCTATAGAATGCATCATTCCAAATCATAATAATCACTTTCTGTATGAGCAAGTTTATTTAATGAAATTAAAGAAATAAATTTAGTTTAATGCCATTGATTGTAATTATGATAAATTTTGATAATGGTTAAGATAAAGTTTTAGCGTATGAAATTTAAATTGATAACTTATCAAAAACTAAATAAAATGACTAAATTATAACTAATGACATCCATAATTCAGTCTACTTTGTTGTTTGTTTTGATAATGGAGCCTTTATTTCTGAATTTAAATTATTATGACTAAACATTTATATAAGATATTTAGAGAAAAATGCAGTAAAGTTAATTTTAATGAGCAAGCTTTGAAAATAAAATTTTAGTTTGCTCTATCTTAAAAATCATACTGAAAATTAAATTTTAATCTTATTTTAACCATTATTAAAATATTTAAAAACAATTAATTAATTTAACTGGTGAAGTTAAAGGGTGACATAAACCCATTAAAAGAAATAAAAGTTGTGAGTGCCATACATTAAAAAGAGTCTGAGTGTAAATTTTATTATATTTTTGATTACTTTTATAATCTGTGTTAAACTTTTAGCAGAATTCAGTACAGTACTCAAATTACAGTTCTGTATATCAATTTTCTTACAACCCCACCAAGGTGACCATCTCACTTATGTGGTTAGAAATTGTATACCTGAAGGCAACCACATGAGTGAGATTTTACTGTATACACCAGTAAAATGTGTGTATCAAGTAGACAAATATGCAAATAAAATTCCTGTTAAAATGTAATTTTTATTTTTAAAAATTTGGATTTATTAAAATATTATTTTAATGCAACATATTTTCTTGTAAAAATGTTTTTATATGTTCATATGAAAGAGATTAATCTTCTTGTACATAGATTATAAAAGAAAAAACTTATTGTATAAAATTTTAATAGTATTTGATGTATAAAATAAGTAAGAATTATTAAAATTTAAATCTTGTTAATGTAGGTTGAATATTTGTAAAATTAAAGTACTGTTTGATGTGAAATATTGAAATTTACATGCATGTAGCTTGTATGAATAAGTATAAAATAATCATGATACAATTGTTTGTAGAAGAAATTTGAATAGTAAAAATTGTCTAGGTAAAAAAAGAAGTTATCTGGCATTTTGCCACGACTTAAAATCTAGTAAAATATATAATTACTGAAACTTCAGTTAGGTGAATATAAGCTAAGAAAATATTGATTATAAATAGTTCTGTAAAGGCTGGAAATGAAAAATAACAGCTGCGTAAAAAGAATGTCACTACTTTTAAATATTTTTTTACTTATTGTTAAATTTTTTTTTTAAATACAAATATTTATAGAAACTATTTAAATTATTTGTTCAAAAGAATTTTTATGGAAAAAAATTGAAAAATGTGTCAGTAGCAATTTATAAATTCATCAGAAAAAATCATTAGCATATGAATTATATTTTAATTTTAAAATTAACAAATGAAAATGATTTACACAAATGTTTGTCGATGCAAATACATTTTAAATTGTGTTAAGTACAGATTTTTAATATTTTTGAATTAATTAAAAAGCACTTTATGGATGGCTTAGGTAGGCAGATTCTAGACCGATACTAGTAAAATTGTTTTTAAACCATATTGATATGTTATCTATTATATAAACTGACTGTAGTAAAAGTATAATTAGAAATTGTAAATATTAGATAAATTTAAAGTAAAAAAAATTCACTATAGTCTAGTAAAAATATCATAGTAATTGTTTATGAAATGTGAATTTTAATTGGGTGATAAATCATTTAAAACTATTATTACTTTATTGTAAAACATGAAAAAATAATTTTTTTATTTTGTGTTTAAATGAAACATTATATATCTTTTCACATTTATTTTAAATAATTATGGTTTTTTCTGATTATCTGTGAGTTCGTTATTTAAATATTGCAAAATTAATAGTTGCAGATTTGATGGTGTTTCAGGTATATAATCTCATAAAATAATTATAATTTATAAGTTCTAAAAATGAATATAATTCTCTGAAAATATTTAATTAGATTTCTAGAAAGCCAATTATATTTTTTATTAGATATTTCATGCTATACTTGGATAAAGAACAAATAAAGTTTAAATTTGTTTTGACAAGAATGAAGGTTTTGGTTAAATATAATAAACTATAACATATGTAGTTTATATTATAGTTTATTATAGTATAACTAGAGTGATGATGATAAATAAATTGGAAGAGAAGTGATAGATTATGATAAGATATCTTAATAATTGATTTAAAGAAATTAAAGAAGAAATAAGAACACATTTATAAAGTAAAAATGATAAAAATGTTTGATTTCTGTATTATAAATGATATTATAAGTTAGGACTTCTAAAAAACTCCAAAAACTGAATTGAAATGTTAAAGGAAACATATATAAGTTTCATAGATTTTTATGTACATATATTTTCATCTATATATGTTGTTAATATTGTACTTCTATACTTATAAGAGCTCTTATAGATGAGGAAAAATCGGCAATATAGTCTATAAGGTATAAGGGTGGATCAATAAATAACCAGCCAAAAACAACAGCATGGCCAGTTATTTATTGATCCACCCTTATACCTAAAAGAGCTTGTCATTTTTAAAAAGAATTTTATAGTACTGGTTTCTGTTTTTAACATTGGTTACCACAGAAAGGTCACTGAACAGATGTTGTATCGGTACCTTTACAGGTAATTTACATTGACAGAGAAGTGCAGTGCTCTTATAAGCCACAATAAGCTGAAATACACAAAGGAATGTTTTTGTATGCAAGGTAGACTCTTACAAGCAAAGCAGGAGATGTTTCAGAAACAAAAATAAGTGATTTATTACATATAAAGGCATGCTCTTATTTGTATAGAAATATGTTATGTATTTCTGATCTGTTTTGGAATATATTATTGTCAGTTGCACATTAACCTTTGTATGCTGTATTTATGTTTTGAATGCTGCTCATCAGACCATTTCTGAACTGAGCAAAGTTGTAGAGGAAATGATATATATATCATTTCCTCTACAACTTTGCTCAGTTCAGAAATGTTGAACAATGACAAATACGATATATTCAAATGCAATAGATGTTATAGGATTAGATACTTAATTAGTTGCCATAAATTGGCTAAAAATCATTGTTGAAAGTTATTTATTTATTTTTGAACGTTTTGAGTAATTTTCCTACAAAAACTACTACTGTGCAGATGATAGTTGAATTGCAATCACTATCTGCAAAATAAGTTATTGATACATATGGAACTGTTTTGTGTATTGATCATGATTTAAATACAGTTATTTAAAGATATTACAAGACACTTTCACAAAGTTACAGCACTATTTTAACTTTCATAATCTAATGTGGCAACGTGCTCACTATGAATGTGGCTGTAGCAAAATGCTACATTGATAGTAAATATACAGTGGTACCTCAGGATACGAAATTACGTTTTCATGATACGATCTCAGGAAACTGAGATCGTATCATGAAAATGTCGTAAGGTGAATCAACTTTTCCCATACGATTACATGTAAAACCAAATAATTCGTTTTAACGCGAGAAACATACTCAAATTAAAGCCAAGTAATACATTTAAAAAATAACTGTAGTAAGGAAAACAAATGAAAAATGCGAACTAATGTAACGTCGTATGGTGAGTTTTTGTTCGTATTGTGGAGCAAAAATATGTTCGAATTTCATGTCGTATCCTGAAAATTTCGTATGCTGGGGCGTTCGTATCCTGAGGTACCACTGTAAGTCCATTGGCACTACTACAATAGCAGTGTATACATCACAACTACACATGCACTGCTATGACAGTAATATGTGTAAAGTCATAAATGCAAATCATTATGTAATTCTTTTTCACCTATAAAATGTGTGAGGCCCACCATTTTCCCCAAATTTTGGTTGTTGTTATATTATTATTATAATTATTATGAACAACCAAATTTTGGTTGTTCATAATAATTCATGAATATATGAATATATATATATATATACATGAATTATTATGAACATTATCGTTATAATTTTAATCAATTTATTTTAAGTTTTTAGCTAATAATGATATATTCTCTTTAAAAAATAAGTTAGAAATTTTATTGTATTTTAAACTATATATGTGTTTTACATCTCTTTTTTTTTTCTTTGAATTCATCAGACAATTGTTAGCTGTCAGACAAGATGCCTTTTGCACCCATATCTCAAAGATGTGTGTGTGAATGTGACACCAGGATTGTTTATGTTTATCAAGCAATGTTGTAAAAGAATTTTGCTATTTTTCTGATTCTAGGGATCCCCTTCTAAATTTTTAGCAATACCAATTAAAAATAATTAAGAGAGACAAATTAGAATAAAAAATTATCAATTAATTGTCATAAATCTCTCTACATTCAAAGGAGGGATGACTGTTGTTTCCCCGTTTTTCAATAGTGTTAGCTGACAACACACACCTGGTGGCAGGGTACCCATAAATGAATATGTTTAAAAATGTGGACATTGTAAAACACTGTAAACATGAAAATAAAATGCATTTATTACTGTTTACATGGATTAACTTTTTGCAGCTGTGATTTTGATATAGGGCAGACATTATATTTGCAAGCTAACTTTTTTCAAGTTTCAATGTTTCAAAAATCAGGTACACATCAGAATTGAGAGAACATGATAATCTACATATATTCACTCCTGCACACTTGTCTAACATGTAATTAACAGAAGAAATTTAAGTTTCATACAATATTTGATCTTGAAAATGTTAAGAAAATTGAATTGTTTGGTCAATAATTCAGTCTGTAATTTGAGTTTCATTGAGTAACTGTTAGGCCCTGTACACACTAGGCGTTTTTCAATGCGCGTTAAACGCCGAGCTAATGCGCGTTAGCTCGGCGTTCGACGAGCGTTAGTTCGGCGTTTAGCACTGGCTCAGTTTGGAAATGGACGAGAAAGTAATTGATTGTGTGTGCTCCTCCATCGTTGCTATAAGGCAGCACATATATCTCAAAGCGCCCATAAAGTGCCCGCAAAACGCGCGTTTTAACAAAAATCTATAAACACGCGTTAAACGTGCGCTTGGCGTTTGAGTGCGTACGGCTACATAGAACTCTTGGTTCTTTAAAACGCGCGTTGAAAAACGCCTAGTGTGTACAGGGCCTTACTGTTATACTTATTGGAGGAGAACAAATACAGAGATTTGGCATATTTCTTTTAGCTTTATATAAATAAAAAGATTAAAATTGAAATTATTTGATCAGAGATATTAAATATCTTCCATTTAACTGTAATTACTCATATTGCTTTTGCAATTGGTAATTAATAAATGTTTAATAATTTTATTCTAATTTTAGTTATTGAAATTTATGTAAAATATATTTTGTTTTCTTATTTGTAATTTTTAATGTTTTATGTTCAGACGAGATAAAATTAGGAAATGTAAAAATTTTGATTTTTTATTGCTGTTTGCAGAAATGCAAATTTATACTATTTTAAAGATCTGGGGAATGCATATAATGTTATTTTATAGTATGTTTTTTTTTTTTTTCCAGGAAACACAAAGATTAATGGCTGAACCAGTACCTGGTATAAGTGCCATTCCAGATGAAAATAATGCTAGGTATTTCCATGTTGTTGTCACTGGACCACAAGAGGTAAACTTTTAATATTTTTAGTTACTTGTTTAAATGAATTTTGGCTAACATCAAAATACTTTCTATTATACATGTACTTATACTTTATTAATCAAAGAATATTTTCAGACAATAAAGAAAAATGCTAAGATAATGATATAAATATTTTGGATCAGTTTAAATCTTTAAAAAAAAACTGATGATGATGCATTACATTTCAAGGAAATTTTATCCATAAATTTGTATTAATTAATTTTTTAACAAGTTTGATAAAAAAATTAGTTTCCCTTAACTCAAAATTTAATTATATTTAAATTCCAAGAATAAACTAAATTTCTGATGAAGAAAAATTAGTTCTGTAGTACAGTTGAATAAAGCTTTATTGGTAGCAGATGTGCTAATTTATCTTGTTATCTGCTACTATTGTCTGTGTAGTGAGAGTAGACACCAGTCAGCCTGAGCTGGAAGGGTCTATGTCTGGATGAAAGGAGATGTGATTAATTGATTAATGTGTGAATAATGTTAGAATTAAGATGATAAAATTATTTATGATGAAAATAGTATAAAACGTTTTAAATATGTAAAAAAGAAAAGTGCAGAAGTCAAATCCATGTCTCAACTCCCAAAGGGGGATAGCCACACATTTCCTCCATCCCGTTCATCTGACGTAGACTCTTCCATCTCAGGCTAACTCATTTTTACTCATTTTGATGTCCATATTGTATTAATCTGTACTAAAGAAGAATTAATTCTAATCAAGAAGTTTAATTTATTCTAAGAAATGATGATATAAAAAATTTTCTCTTCTATTAATAAACTACCATTTTAGGTTATTCTTTGAAAGTTTATGATGTCAAGTTTCCGTTTCACAAATTTGTAATAAGATTTGTGTTGTTGAATTTGAATGGATCATAGAATTTTGAATTTGGAAATTTTGAATTCATTGATAAAAACTCATTTTGTGGATGGTTATAATTATTTAAATGTGCTTATTTAGTTGTGATGTGTCATCTGGTGTTTTTTATACTTGGGGCTTTTTTCTAATCTGTTGTCTGTTTAACAAATTTTAAATCTTAATCTGTGAAACTATATCTGAAATTGGATTTGCAAATATCTTTACGATTCAAATGAATTTTTTTAATATTGTAAATATCTAAATCATCAAATTTGTTCTGAAGTAATTTTGACTGTCTTATTGGTAACCGAGCCCAAATTGCACTACTAATCAAAGAATCGAGTCAGATTGCTTATCTGGCATGGTTATATCTTCTAATTGATATCTATTTACATACTAATTTAAAGAGGAATTTCTTTAAATAGTATAAAAAGTAGTATTAAAGTAGCATAATTGGCAATACAAATGTGCTTAGTAAGTAGTAGTTAAGAGTTTGAGTCCCATTTCCAGTTCATTTTTCCTTCCAGAGTATTCTAAACTAGCATCCTCCATCATGGCTTCACCCGCTCTTATATACATATAGAACTTTGAAAATTTGAACTAATTGTTCATTATTTTTGGGTGATCAATCTCTAGCCCCGAATAACAGGTCAACCTAGATTTATTATGTATCTTCAGGTGAAAACCTTGATTAAGATGAATAGTGTAAACTCTGTCAAGTGCTGTATCTCTTTTGATTCCAGGATACCCTTCAACATCTAGCATACCTATAGTCTGAACTCTGCAACTCTTGTGGAAGAGCAAAAGTGAGGCTTTGCCACCTAGCAGGTGATTCTCAAACTAAACTCTAGTGGTGCAAGAGCATGCATGAAATTCTGCTAACCATGAGATTCCCCTGTCATTTATCACATTTTAATAAAAATTCTGTAGGTTTGATTAGTGATAAACATTCCAGGGATCATAAAGATACTACTGTTAAAATTTGGTAACAATTCAGTAGTTTTTGCAGTTAGTTGGAACAAATGAAAAATACATTCTCTTTATATAGTAGTATAGATTAACTTAACTGTACTTATTAAATTTAATACAAGATAGTGACTTATATAAATATGATGTATTCAGACTAAAGATATTTTATTAGCCAAAATGTGGCCCAATAATGAATAGGGTTTGATTAGTAATTTGATCGTATTATTTACTTCATCACTATTAGAATATCTGATGATGAAGTTTAAGAATTCTGAATATTTAAACTGAAAGGACATTTATTGTAGTTTAGTTTTTTATATTAATCTTACTTTGAAACAGAGTTTATCAATTATTTTCAGTCTCCATTTGAGGGTGGTGTTTTTAAATTGGAATTATTTCTGCCAGAAGAGTATCCGATGTCTGCTCCTAAAGTTCGCTTTATGACCAAAATATATCATCCTAATATTGATAAACTAGGTCGAATATGTCTAGATATTTTGAAAGGTAACCCTTTTTATCCGTTTGTAAGCATCGTAAATGCCACAATAATTAAATCCAGTCATTACTAATTGCAGATAAATGGAGTCCCGCACTTCAAATCCGAACAGTATTGCTCTCTATTCAGGCACTACTGAGTGCTCCCAATCCAGACGATCCATTAGCAAACGATGTAGCAGAACAGTGGAAAATAAATGAAGCCGAAGCTATTAGAACCGGTAACGTATGACGATAAGAGCAATCTTTATTGTAGTAATTAATTTGTTCTAATTCTTGATGCACTTTATAGCTCGAGAATGGACACGCTTATATGCAATGAATCCTTGAAGATTTTTAGGTTAAGAACACTCTTTGGGAGGTCATGGGGTCATGGTTCATTTGCTGGCCATAGACACTCAGGCAGCATCAATTAATGATGTAAATTGTCCTGGTCACCTGACTGCTAGCTTTAGGTTTTGTGGACCCCTTGTTTCTGAAATCTACTGCTTTATTCCCACCATGTTCTGTAAATAAAATGTTTGTACGGAAAATTGTTTTCAGTAAACTTGTAAGATTTATTCATCTGACCTAGGATAAAATTTGATCAAATAAAAAAAAAAAAAAAAAACAATTTTCATCACACACCTAAATTATAATTCATAGTTTTTCTCAAATTAAATTTTCTTGTAAAAAGACAAAAAAATTTTTTACCCGGTCCCTCGATAAGGTGTACATTGCAAGTAACTTAACCTATTAAACAAGCCTTTTTTTTTTGTTGTTGTTTTATTTGTCTCGTTTCTTGGGGTTCATCTATATGTAGCTCGTTTTCAAGATGTCACAAATGTTTCTAGTCACATCATTCCTGTTTCTGTCACCAGTTTGTGTGATAAAACACTTCTCTTTAAAATTGGCAACTATTCACTCTATGACCAGCAAAAATCATTCCTGTGTAAAAAAAAATTTCCAAAATTCATCCGAAAAATTAGCTTGCAAATTGTGCCTGAACTGTGCTGACGATAATTATATATATATAAAAAAAATGGTCATTACAGTTTAATTCACAGGGCCCGCATGCTGTGCATCACGTCTAAATGTAGAACTGCCAGTGACGACGAATTGTATTTCTTTGATCGTCTCTTGGTGCAAGATGGAAAATTTTACAATTTTTTTTATAATTTTACGAATTGAGTGTGTAAATTAAAGACTTCAAAATCTTGTTTCATTAATTTGTGTTGTGTGTCTGTGAAATATTACAAAATTCACCCTAACAGATTGCTGATAAAAAAAAATACGTTTAAGGATCGTATAATAGTACATTGTGTGTTTGAAATATAAACAGGCAAAAATATTATATATTCTGGTTTAACACTTTATTTTAATTCTACATCTCTGTGGAACCTTTTATTTTTTTTTTGATTAGAAGTATCTTTCAGAAATCCTTTTATTATTATTTAATTTTATTATCGTCAGTTTGTTTCTTGACAACTGATACGAATAATTTAAATTAAGGAAACACTAAAGCATTTCAAAATGCAAAAAGCTTGATGTAAAATAGCAAGCAAACAAACTCTGTAAAAGTATACAAATCTGATGTGTTTGAAATTATATAATGTTGCAGATATTCAGTTTCTACTGTTGGAAGTGTAATATAATTTAAAAGCTTATGAACCATTGTTAAAAAGTATCAGTTATTTCAATAAAAATTTAAAAATTCACTGCTTTTTCATTTAATCCAAGAATCACAAATATTAACTCCTGCATCCAGAACTGTTTTGAAATTTTATTTTAAAACATAAAAAAAAAAGAATTTGTTTTTGATTTTTTAGGAAACGATCACGATCTTTCCATAAATTAACAATACAATACTGTAGTCGGGAACACCTCTCTTATGTATAAATAACAGTACACTATGAAAATATGTCGTGATGAATGTAAACTTTTAAAACTTTTCGAAATCAAATTTATCGGATGGGGTGGCATTTTAATAGGTCCTTTATTTATTTATTTTTTTTGGATACTTGACTAGTTTAAAATTTCTAGTTTGTTTTAAGAGGATAAGTTGAGATTTAAAATATTTATCTATTTCACAAAAATCACAAGTTTGTACACAGATCACTGTACACTGTCATTGAGCATTTGGCCAATATTTTTCGGAGCTTTACAAGCACAGTATGGTACGACTTAACATGCCTGTAATGCTAATAAAATTCAGATCTTTGGGACATCTATTACTAATTTAATGCCGATTTGTTTCGATCAACTTGTGGACAACATCTAACATGCAAACACGTGATGATCCTTGGCATGCTATTATAAACATGAAACCACAGTTGAATGGAATTAGTGCATTGATTTTTTTTCCTGTAATGCACACCAATACATTCTCAAATAACGACAGATGATGGCCGAGAGAATAACCTGCAGATAATATGATGAAAACCTGTACACGAGAATGATGGGAAGTTACACAATATTATATACAAATCGGGTTCGTCTCTCCCTAGCTCTGTTCGCTTGTCCTCGTCGACGACGAGGTGGCCGCTACCGTCAACACTTCAACTCCCTCTGTGGCGTTGGTGCCAGATTCTCCTTCCGTGACGATGGGAGCCATGGTCACCTGCATTCCGTGCGCCTGGGCTTCGCTAAGCTGAGAAATATTTGTCACGACGGTCTGATACATTGAAACTGGTATTGTTACCATACCGGACACAGGAAATGCTACAAAAGAAAAAAATTAATTTAAAGAAATGTTTTTTGAAAACTTGACATAAATTTTATAATTAACTATAGATGAATTATTTAAACTTTGGGAATAGTATCTATAGTTAATAAATTTTACACTTAATCATATCACTGGTTGGATTAATGTGATAAGAGCTTTCTGTACAGAACAATGTTATTATGTAAGAGCTTCATTCAATTGAACAAGAAAAAAATTTATAAACCAACTATAACCAAACAATGCTGAGGACAAAGAAATCTAGAATTTTGTTAGGTAATCCTAACAATGCATTGCACATGTATCTATTAGGTAAATACCAAAGAGCATGGAATAAAACTGCCAAACACTATCTGTTTCAGATTGATGGAAGATGATTCATTGCTTGGTTGATCTGCCAATGGAGTTCCTCCCGGGAGGACTCTATGGGAAGCCAGTCCTATTTAGGTGTAAGACAAGCAAAGAAAAAGCAGAAAACTCCACATGTCCCAAACCACCAGTGTTTAGTGATAAAAATAAAATTTGATTTCAGTTATGATGTATCAATGTAGTAATATGATGAGTTATGATGTAGCTTAAGATTATTTTATTTAGTTGGGAAATTCAATTCTAAGAAATGGTACAGTTTTAGAAACATCAAAAAGGCAACAAAATTTTGTGAAAAGTTTCAATGTTTTGAGAAATGGGAGATAATGTAAACTGTAGTTGGCACCTGCACAAACTGGATGTTTTGAGCACGTATAATGCTAAAAGAACCCTTTACTCATTTCTATGGTGTCTCTCACAAGTTATATTACTGTTTTATTTTGACTTAAAGACTTGCAGCACTATAAACCATTATACAGTATATTTATTTAATAAAACAATACAGAAAACCTTGGAATGAATTGAAAACAACTCAATGTTAAATTTTTAATATTTGCAAACGATTACTTGGCCCCAATTAGTACACTGATCCCCCATATATGAGAATGAGTCCAAATAATTAAAAAATACACCAGTCCAAAAATATTTTGTCTGCAATTAATCAATTCATCTGGAAAAACATGAATAAAAAGTAATAGTAATAAAGAATTCTGAACACAAATGCACAAATTTCACTGAAGAAATTCTAATAGTAGTGAATAAATCCATGTGATTAAATCTTTCAAATAAATATTCTGACTTACATCATATATGATATTAATAAAGTCAGAATAGACCATATTGCTTACTGTTTGCAAAATTTTTATGTGGAAATTATAAACTAATTGCAAAAAGGTCCACAGACTTATGAGTCTTATTTTCATTAAAAAATTTGCAAGATTGTTTTAATACTCTGCTTCTTTATCAAAATATAGAATAATGCTTCCTACACTAATAATGCTCACGGCTTGTCTTAATTTTTTTACACTCGTGTGTGTAACCATTTTACCGGGACACAAAGATTACCAAAAAGAATATTTGATATTATACGAAGTCTGTGCACAACCAACTAGTCTCTCTAGTTTTTCTTTTTGCCACTCGAAGATACTAGATTATTTAGAACCTATAAAAAATGACCCAGTTTCCAAAAATAAATTCTCATTTAACACAAGAAAAAGATAAACAATGGTGTCCTCTAAATAGGGGTAAGTTAGATTCACTTACTATGGGGGAAATGTAATAAATGCTATAGCACTGGCTCCTCAGACAGACTGTACTATAAAACAAAGATTCACAAAATCTTTATGGATATAAAAATCTTTTTAATCAATGTGTACAACTTTTTTGGAAACATTTTTTCTTTTACATAAAAAATTACAACAGTATATACTATTTTGTATTATATGTAAGAATAATACTTCTACGTAACTTCATTTCTTAATAACTTTAGACACATTCAAAGTTATCTAAAATATTTATGTTTTCATAATACAAGTAATTTATATTTCTTCCTTTCTGAACAAGTCAGATTATATTTTGCGTGTTTATGATTTTGATCCAGAAAGAACAACAGTAACCATATGACTAAGTTTTTGTAATTTATGTTAACGATCATCATTAATACATATTTGTCTGGAATGTTCTCACTAATAATAATAATTAGTTACAGAATGACTGAATAGAGTCTAACTGACTATTTACACAAATTGTCAATAAACACCCTAATTTAATTTCTTTGTAGAAAAGGCTAGCAGAATTACAATTTAATAAAAAGTAAAATACATCTGGATATGAACATGATTGGACATGGCAAGCAAAATTGGACTCATATCCAGATGTATTTTATTTTTCATTAAATTATAATTCTGCCAGCCCTTTTCTACAAAGAGATATATTTTTAATTGTGTTGGGATTGTCACCTATGAACATTTTAAACTGTTTTACATAATTATAAGATTTATTATCCTTAAATTCAACCATATTGCAGCTTATGAAATATTTACATATAATTTAAAATGTTTGGTTATTAAAATTACTTAAAATGATTATCGTCACTAAGATATGTCACAAATCTCCAGGTTTATCCGGTATATGCAGTTTATTCAGCTCAGAAAGGACCGAGCCCGATTTGGATGACCAAAAATCTGGAAAATTCATTGACATAAATAATAGTTTATATACATTGGGTGATCGGTTAACGAACAGATCAGATAACGAACACTTTCGCGAAAGATTTTTATGTTCGGACAACGAACACATGATCGGATAACGAACACTGCACAGAACGAACACAAGAAGAAGCGATGTAAAATAACGAATACCGATTGGTCTTCTCTTGTCTTCAGGCAACAATTCGAAACTTTTCGGAGTGTGGGAGACGTCGACATCGACGCTCAAGCCGGTATATACCAATCGGATAGTATTCCTCCGAACTTTGAAATTCTCCCTTGTAATTCCAGCCTTTTATTTTTCTGACAAAACAATTCTTTTATGTATTTGCGAGACTGTCGGGTAGGCACAAGTTAAGTTTTGCGTCTGTTTTTTTTTTTCTTTTCAAAAGGTGAGAGTATAATAGCAAAGGTAGAAAGTGGGCAGAAGATGCGTAATGTTGCTGGGCAGTATGGCGCAAACAGGTCTACAGTAGGCCGTAGTTCAATCTTATTTAAGAAAAATACTGTATAATCAAGAAGACTCAAGCAGCTAAAGGCGTAATAAAAGTCACATCTGAGAAATAAAGAACATCGAAGAGTTCATAATGGAACCTGAAACGGATTGACGACAAAAGAACGTCAAAAACTCTTGAATGAAGAACACCAGGAAACTCGGCAAGATATGTTTTCTTCTGAAAAAGAGGATTAATGCCGATATTTGCTATTAAAGATCTTTTGAAGAAGTGGGAAGATGTCAGAACAACGGTCTTAGAATGGCATCCAAACCAGGTTGAGGCTTGGGGATTTCTACAATTGCAATCCTATTAATTACTTACGAAAAATCCTGAAGAAGAGAGAAAAGCAATCGACATTAGACAGATTCTTTAACCCTTTCAAATGGAAAAAACATGACTAATAAAAACGCAAGACTGCGCATGTATATACTTTTATTATTACGTATAAATAAACGTAGTATAAAAGTATATATTTTTTTATTTTTGGCGGTCTCCAGAACGAATTAATTAAATTCCCATTAAAACCTATGGTAAATCGATAATCGGTTAACAAACAATTCGGATAGCGAACAAAGTCTTGGAACGGATTATGTTCGTTAACCGATCACCCACTGTATTTCTAATTTCTCCATTGTAGCAACCACTTTCTTACATTTCGATGTCACTTTCACAGAATTTACTTCACAAAAGATTGAAGGTGACCAAAACTCAGAGAAACAATAGTAGTTGTGGGTGTTGAGAGAATAACTTGCAAGGTTACAAATGATGAACTAATGACAACATTCTCCTGATCATTGTTTTCACTTTTGTCACTTGTTAGTTAACTAAAAAATTAAAGTTTTGCTGTTTTCACTTAATTAAACAAATTAATTTTTATGTATTTTTTGTTATTTGGTAAATTAATAAAATGAAAATGCCAAAACTGTTAATGTAATTTTTTGGGACTATTCATAAAAAGTTCTAGATGGAATTAAGAGCATACACAAGATTTGTTCATCTAACAGTGGTGAAAAGGGTCTCTCCCTTTCAGGTCCTGAAAAAACAAAGATTTTGAGTTACCAGAAAGGATGATCAGGGATCTTGTTTCACACACACATCAATTTGAGAAATATTACATTGAAAATAGAATATAATATTCTGAATTACACTAAATGCCCTCAAGTTAATGGAATGGTAGAGTCAACAGAATAATACTATCTAAAATTGCAGTTAATATGATACACAAACAACAAAGATTGAATCTAAACAATATATCATTTTTTGACCAATTGCCATACTTTCCCTCTGTTGTATAATATAACCTGGAAAGTAATATTTTTAAATACTGTATAATCTTAAAATAATATAATTTCAATTATAAAATAAAAAGTTAAAAAAGTCAAATACAATAAGGTTACCTTATTGTATTTGACTCTTTTAATTATGTATTTAATTTGTTTTTATTTGCAAGTTAAAAATAATGTTTTTATATGTATCAAAGAAATGGTCAAACAAAGACTATTTTCTATACTAATAAGCAAACCCTAACACCTTATAGACTAAATTTGAAATATTGTACAAAAATTCATTACTATAAATAAATTTAACATACCACTTTGAGTACCATCTTCTCCTGTAAGAATTATCTGACCATCATGATTTAGTGTTGCTTCAGCAAGTGTTGCTACTGCTTGTGCAGCCGCTTCACCATTTAAATCAACATTAACAGCACTGATTGGAGTGATTTGTTGACCTCCAGAAACCTGCTGAGAAGCTACTTCAGCATCTGTTGGTGAGTTCTGAATCTAAAATAATTTTAAAAACTTGTATTGACATAACTGTTAAAGAGTTTTATCAAAAATATTTCAAAATGTATTTAGTAAATTTTATCTCTACTTACTGCACTGACTGTTCGAACTTGTGCTTGTGTGCCATCCGATAATGTAACAACAGCACTATTTGGATCCATATGGATTATGGATACAGTTCCATCAGGATTATTTATTGTTTGTACTACAGTTGGTGCATAATGTGTTGCTATCGGTTGGGCATATAATGCCTAAAAATAATATATTTTAAATTAAAATCTTAAAAATACTCATAAATAATAATAATTAATAGATAAATAAATACAATTATATTTTTTAAATTAGGATTTATGAATCGAAAGGTTTTAGATATAAATATTTTTGAACTTTAAGGGAAAGCTGAAATTTAAAAACTAAAAGGAAAGAATTTTTAATAATTATTGAGAAAGGAAACAAGACTGGGATTTGGAAAGAAAGCAACAGAAAAAACTGGAGACTAACTAAACATTTGATGCAACAGAACAAACACCCAAAAACATGGATGATTTTGCTTCTTTGTAATGCTGATGAAATTTTGTTTCAAAAGTGTTTTGTAATGGGACAAGTTCAATCACAATAAATATATTGTGGAACGGACTAGCTGACTTACACTCTGGGCTCCAGCAGCTAGTGCACTATCAACAGCAACAGAAGAAGCAGTTCCACATGCACCAGATGTTGTTATGCCTCGAGCATGTATGGCAGCCTTCACCTTATCTTTATCATCGTCTTCGGTAAAAGCAGGTAACAAATCTTCCCGACCATGATATTTATAACAGTTAATAACTATTTCTCGAAGTGCATGAGTCCAAGAGACCTGCAAAAATGAAAATAAAAATATTGTAAAATAATATAATATAAAATCAGTAATGACATATCAAAATTTTTTTAAAGTAACGTTTATTACCTTTTGTTTTTCTTCTTCTGAACGTGCATCACTTCGAACATTAGCCCAAGGAAGATCTTTAGGCCACCATACAGGACGAGTAGTTTCTTTGCCCCATCCAGGTTTACCTCTTCCAGTAGAATATTTTAACATTAAAGGAATAAATGCTCTTAACTGTGCCTAGCATATAAAAAAAATATTTAAATATATACAGAAATATAAGTTTTATTGTTATTATATTCTACACACTGACCTGTGTCATTTTTTCCACAGGAGTAGGAATACCATCAATTACTAATGGAGGAAGCTCATGAAGAGTTGGATCTTCTTGAGTTTGTGGAGGGGCTTGTTGGGCTAATGCTGCTTCCAATTCTTGCATAATAACACCTCGACAATTACGCACCTGTAATAAATTGTAACATCTGCAGTTTAAAGCAAGTTTTAAATAACATTATCAAACCAACTGAGTAAAATTACTATATTTCTGAATTTTGAATAAAACATAAAGTAATTAACATACCACATTTTCTAATGGATGTGCACCAAAAACTTTAAAATTATTCTGTGGTTTACCAGGTGTTACTATTAAAACAATTGCTTGCTGCCCAACTCTAGTTGTATATTCGTCTATTGTGGCTTTTAATTTTCTGTTATAAAAAGAACATAAAAAAAATATATAAAGCATTCAGTAACATTTTTTCATATGTATCTAAATAGTAAAGAACCAAATTAAAATATAAATTTATTTAAATAAATTAATATCCACCTTGTGCACATGTATGAATAAAATTTTTTTCTTAAAAATCTATCATATTTCATTATACATATAAATTCACTATTATTAATAACAAAGGTAAAGTTGGCTGAATTATTCCTGTATATTAATATGAATCTAAATGAAATCTGAAAATTGTTCTATTATTTACTGATTAAAGTTGTCTACATGACTGGATGGCTAGCCCATTTCTGGAAAGGTCCAGATATGAACCAAATCCATTCTCCCATACTTTAGTATGAATAATGTAAGTTGGGACATTGATCATCATTCCCCATTCAAGTTGGCTAACCTTACTATAGGCCGAAAGATCTGCAGTACAGCTTTAATATTCTGGTTAATTACTTTTGCATTAACTAATCAACCTATCTAGTGATTAAAGCATATATTTTAAAATTATTTATGATAATTCATTCTCTGAAATAAATTTTTTGTTAATAATGGTCAAGATTAACCCTACATAATAAAAACAGATCTTTAATTTAATATGCCTAATTCTGTTAAAGAACTAATTTTTANAGCATACACAAGATTTGTTCATCTAACAGTGGTGAAAAGGGTCTCTCCCTTTCAGGTCCTGAAAAAACAAAGATTTTGAGTTACCAGAAAGGATGATCAGGGATCTTGTTTCACACACACATCAATTTGAGAAATATTACATTGAAAATAGAATATAATATTCTGAATTACACTAAATGCCCTCAAGTTAATGGAATGGTAGAGTCAACAGAATAATACTATCTAAAATTGCAGTTAATATGATACACAAACAACAAAGATTGAATCTAAACAATATATCATTTTTTGACCAATTGCCATACTTTCCCTCTGTTGTATAATATAACCTGGAAAGTAATATTTTTAAATACTGTATAATCTTAAAATAATATAATTTCAATTATAAAATAAAAAGTTAAAAAAGTCAAATACAATAAGGTTACCTTATTGTATTTGACTCTTTTAATTATGTATTTAATTTGTTTTTATTTGCAAGTTAAAAATAATGTTTAAAATTATTTTTAATAGTGAATATTTTAATAATATCAACACTCTAAAATTGGTGATGTTTTTAAATACAAAAATTTGAAAAAAAAAGTACTTCAAAAATTGTGATTTTGAACAAATACATTTGATGAAAACACCTCACTGTGCATACCTGTATAAAATATGTGACTGCTTTCGAGAGACCCTAAGTACTGTGGCATTCAACTCTGTCAACAATCCAGATTTGACACTGTACAATATGTTTGAAATAAGTTAGTCAATTTTTTTTTATAATTTGAATCTTAAGTGATATTATATATATGTTACAAAAAAAAAAAAACTGAGTAAATTTATTTGGATATTTGGAAAAAATCAACAATAAATATATTCATACACATTTGTTAAATAATTTTTTAACAAATGCTTCTGATCATTTATTGTTTATTTTTTTTATATTTATAAAATATAATTATTTTTTATAACTAATTTTATATGCTTTTTAGTAATTATAATATATTTAAAAGCTTGGTGTGTTTTATTGTAATTACTTTTAATTCTTATTTATGTAAATATTAAAACAAATTTTCATCAGAATATTACTTGAGGAAAAAGTAAATTGAAATAAAAATCTTTCACTTTTGTTATAAATACTGTGCATTGAAATTTTTTGTTTCATGTAACCTTATTATGCTATATCCACACTGTTCAATTATGCATAATCCTTTTCATTGATGCAAGTAATGTTGAAACTGTATAGAAACAAAATTTATTTATCTAAAAAATAGAGCAATATACACTAAACAGTATATTTTCCTAATTCAATTTACAGAGAATACAATAATATTTTCACCTATTTTCATCAAGACTTTTATTCACCACATTTTATCTAACTTATATCTATGAACTTGTTCAATATCTGCATCACGAATTATTATAATTATTTTTCTTTTGATAACAAATATAATAATTTAACAATGACATTTCATTTTTAAAGGAAAAAAAATATATCTGTCTTTAGTGAATGAAGTAATTTATTACAATGAAAAATTATGACAACAGATCATTGTATAGAAAATTAAGTATATCTGAACAACAACCAGTGACAGGAACATAAAAAATGGTCATTGTTTAGTAACAAAAAATTGTTTTAAAAAATTGCCATTATTTAGGGGTTATTCTGTATGCATTTCTGTTCAAAAATAAAGTTCCTGAAAAAAATGGCCTCTGTTGGGACGTAGCTGTTATTGTTGGTTTGACTGTTTTACTTAATTTAATGATTTAAAAAAGAAAAGAAAAGAAATATATTTTTTGTTAATTTAATGAGTTATGAAATTTTATTAAATAGCAAACTTTAATGGTTAAAAGCAGTAAAAAACATGGTATTTAAGAAATGTATATACAGAAATTTACACTGTTTTTAAAATTTAATAGATATTTTGGACAACCTTTTTAGGATATAATGATTTCAAAATAAATGTAAATTCATTACTAGGATTGTGTATGTATATTAAGTTCATGATACTAAATACAAAAATTAATAGCATGATTTTGACCAATTTTGCACAATTAATTTTAAGAAATAAAAGTAATATCTCTTGTATCAAATGGTTAAAAGTTAACTTTTTAACTAATAAAGGTGAGAAAATACTGAAATTAAAAAACTATACATGATTATTTATATACAAGATAACTCTAATTTCAAACTTAGAATAGAACAATTTCTTTTTGTATGAAGTAAAAATAGATAAATTTATGGTATATCTGATGTATCTGCAATATTTATACAAGCACTGTATCTAATGCATTAAAAAATAACAATAATAATAAAACTTGAAATGTTCTAAAAAGCAATTATTATTTATAATTACTTTTATCAAAACAACATGATATAAAAAACAGAACTGTAACAAATGTAAAAACTAAAATAGTATAGTGTATCTATAATACAGAAGTGGACAGCACGTGGACCATTTAATATGAGAAACTTTTATCATACAGGCATTAAATTACAAATAATTGTCATCAAAAGTGCTTGTTGGTCTAGCAACATTTGTTTGTAATTTAACGCCTGTATGATAAAAGTTTCTCATAGTATAGTGTATATCATACAATGTAAAATAGATGGTTGTTTCTTAACAGTTTTCATTTGCAACTTTGAAATGCTAGTTGTTTATGCTTAATTAATCCAACTACATTTTATAATTTTAACCTTTAATATAAGTTAACTGCATGACTCAAAAACAAATTTAGATTATTGCAATGACCATTATTACTATTTACTGAACTGATGATGCTCAGAATCACTATTATTAACTTAATATATAGCATATTCTCAAATTTGAACTTAAGTGTCTATAAAGTCATTATACCACTATAAAGATAAAGTAATTTTACAGAAGATGCAATAAATCTTTTTGGATACCTTGCACAGAATTACTGTATTAATTCTGTACAAGGTATCCAAAAAGATTTGGATACCTTGTACAGAATTAATCCCCAATAACGCGGCGAAAAAATTGCGACAATATTCGTATAAAGATGCTAAAAGGGACGCGTAAAACGTCATCGCCAACTCGTCATCGCGGACGAGCAGCCGAACTACTTTCCGTCGTCCAGCACCATGCTACAGAGAGTTTAGGCTGGTAAATTGAGTTTACTATCGTCTGTACAGTATTATATATAAATTAGGTACTGTACATATAATTATATATTAATTATATATAAATTAGGTACTGTATATATAATTATATATTAACTTAATTTATTTTAACTTTATTATAATTATATATATATATACTTTCCGCTGTCTAGTGCTACGGAGAGTTTAGGCGAGTAAGTTGTTTACTATCGTCTGTACATTATGTAAATTAGGTACCGTAAGTCTAATACAGTACTGTAATTTTATACTTTTCTTGTGAAAGAAACATTTCTTATTCAATGGCCATAAAAATTATTTATATTAATGATGTCTCCAAAGTTCAATTAAGTTTTTGCAGAAAAATAACATCAGAAATCGCGGCCGCGATTTGGTGTGCTGGTCCGCGACGAAAACAAGCTTAAGCAATGGTGACGTCGAATGGTGCACACTCGGTAAGTAATCCTACAATTTTTTGTTTATAGCATAGTTTATACGGATTATTCCCAAAAAATTATATGTGTTTTGGAAATGTTGAGTCGAATTAGTCTAGAATCGATTAATTTTATGGAAGAAAACCTTTCAAACAGCTTTAGTCCGTAAACTTCACATGTGTCGGGCTGTGATTGGCTCACGTATTTAAGGATTCCTACAACACGAAATTCGTATAACGAGGAACGTATCTCCACGTTATAGGGGGTCTACTGTATTCTATAAATTTAATGCACTAAAAATCAATCATTGTAAAATTTATAAACTGGAAAAGACATATAATCATATAAATTTAAGAAAATTTGTTGCTGAATGGCAATACCATTTCCATATACATATTTTGCAAAATTTTTATTTACAAATAATTTTTACTTTTATAAAGTTTATTTAAATCATATTACTTTTACATACTTTCTACTTTTTAATAGAAATTTATACAAAATCTTTTATGAAAGTAAATTTATAGCATCTCGTTAACTTGCTCAGACTTTGTTCTGCCAGCTAGTATATCAATTTTGCACAATTAAAAATATTTATCATAAATCTATCTTAGTAGTTTATCTCTCTTACTTTACAGTCATTCAATGCCTCATGTTATATGACAGACATCTGATCAATAGTCCAATTCTTCCCACACTTCCTCCAACTGATCCCTTATTTCTTCCACATTTCAAATTCTTTGAATGTGAAGATTTTCAAACGGAAGTGACATGTAGATGATGCAAGTTTTGAAAACCGGGGTAACTTTAATCTAAACTGCAGGCCATTAGGTTCCTAAACCATGTAAATTTTTTATAGGTGTACATAAAAGACACAATCTAAACTTGTCACTTATACCTAAACATCTCTATACTCAAAGAATTGAATCAAGACTGTTGTGAAGAGAATAATAAGAGATCAATTGGAGCAACTGTGGAAAGAATTGGATTATAAGTTGTGTCATATAACAAAACAAGCATGCACAGTAAGAGATTAAACTTAGTTTTACTTTTTTTTCATAGTATACATTTTTAAATGTTCAATAACCGAAATTATAAATATGTAAAATACCAATATTCTTTCCAAATAAATCTATATATGTATGGCTATAATATTACAGTTATAATATTATCTAAATATATTAACTTAATATATTTAGATAATATTATAACTGTAATATTTATTATCTAAATATATTAAGATCAGTGAATGTATTTATAATTACAAAGTGCTCTGAAGATCATGTATATATTCTTTTATGACTAGTGATTATAATAAATATATAAGAATCTATACTAAAAATATTAAAATAATTTAATAAAATTTATTACAACAGAATTTCTAATTTATAGAACAATTTTCACACCTTAATAACCTTGTTTGTTGTCTCTTTCTTATGGATGGGTTTGTTTCAAAAGAGTGTGGTCGTTTCCGTTTCTTTCCAGTGGCAACGGCTGCTGCAGCAGCTACACCTACAGGCCCTGTTTTGATTTTGAAGTAATAATTATTTTTATAAATACCAATTAATAATTTTATTTTATATTTATGAATTAGAGATAATTTAACATAATTTTCTTATTTGATTAAACTAAAAGTTAGAAATTTCTATTTTCAATAATTTAATATATATAAGTATACAATATTTTAAATATTTTAATATGCTAAAGCAATTTTTATAGTTTTGGTTTAATAATTGGGATTATTAGAAATAAAGCATTAACAATTCCATAATAAATTTACTGAAAAATAACATATATGTTGGTTTTTATTCTTAACTATTTATTTTAATAAAATAAAATAAATAGTTAAGAGAGATTATCTATGATCTATTTATACAGCATATTAATCCCTACATTGCCAACACCTGTATTTACATAAAATCAAATCCATAGTTACAACAATGTTTTAATCAATTAAAAAAATGAAGAGTTAATTTTAGTATTTTTAAAGTACAAACTACATTTTTAAAAATTATAAAATTTTATTACATAATATACTAAATAATTTTCATAAAAAATAGTTGAATTTGCTATGCAAGTCTTACAGATGCCCAACATCAAGATTGGTAGGGCAATGAGAGTGGGAAAAAAAAAGAGTAATTCCCCTAGATTAATTATTTGTATTTTTGTTGATTATTATGAAAAAATGAATTTTGGAATTAAAACTGGATGGTGTCTACGTAAATCATGACTTTTCTGCTAGATTGAGAAATATTAGATTTAAAGCTTTGTGATTTTGGTAGACAATCAAGTGTGAATGGTAAAAATAGTTTATGATACAATTATTATTGATGGAACGAAGTACTTTTATGATGTTGACTGTGACCAGGTTAAGCCTGTTTCATCCTAGCAATTGTTGGATAGGGGTACTTCTTTTTAATTTGGAATTGTGCTGGTCTATTTAATAAATCTGAGTTTTTTTGGAAGTATTTATTGCAGTATGATATTATTTTTCTTTCTCAGACTTGGTATGGTTCTACTAATAGAAATTCAGACTTAGCTGATTGTTTGCAAGGTTATAATCTCCATTTTGGAAAGGCCTTTAAGTTACACGTAAAAGGTCATTATTGTCCAGGCTGATTATTAGCAATAAGATCCTCTTTTCCCTGTGTGGTTGTTTATCAAGACGACTTTTTAATACTTGTTAAATTTAGTGCCAAACTTGGTAATATTTTGGTATGTTTTGTTTATTTCAGAAAAAATGACTGGCAGTCTATTTTTGAAACTTTAACTGATATTAGATAATAATAGGAATGTATTGATTGCCAGTGATTTTAATGTTAGGATTGGATTGGAGAATATAATTTCTGATGCATTTTGCAATTCTTTTGGCATTGTTTGTCCTATGTATAGGAATTCTAAAGACTTAGTGATTGATTCTTGTGGTAGGAAGTTGCTTCATTTATGTGAAGATTTAAATATGATTATTGTTAATGGGAGATGTTTAGGTGATGAAGCAGGTGAATATTCTTTATCTCTAATTGAGGGTGTTCTGTTATTGATTTGGTCATAGTTTCTCTGTTAATTTGGAAAGATGTTCTCTCTCTTATGATGGATCAGTTTTTGGATTCCAACCATAACCCTTTGATTTTATGATTGGCCTGTGGCAATGATACATCAGTTTCTTTAGAGAAGAGGCAGAGGATTAATAGATTGTTTTGGGATGAATCTAGAAAGGATAAAGGATTAATTAAGGTTGGCTGTGGAGGAAATGTGTGTGTCGAATAAGTTTGATTCGATGGAAGACCTGAGTAATTGTCTTTTTGGCTTGTAAGTGGGGAGACATAAGAATTCTTTTTCATGGTTTGATTCGAACTGTAGGATGTTAATTAGCACTAGGAATAGAGCCTGAAGATCATTTAGGAAGAGCAATGATTCTAATGATCATTTGCATTTGGTGAAGCAGTTTTTCATTGTGAAAAAAAAATTATTTGCTGGTAAAATTCAGAACTGTTTTAGGAAAGATAATAGACTTTTTTGGAATTATTTCTGACATGTTAAGCAGCCTAAGTCTTGTAATTTTGGCTTTATTGCTATTGATGATTAGTTTCATCACTTGTTAATTTATTTGGTTCCTTGGACACTTATTTTGCAGATATTTCGATTTTTAATTATTGTAGGAATTGGTATGATGAACTTTTGAACCATGAATTTTCTATAAGTGAGCTTGATGATGCTTTGAGAAGATATAAGTCAAATAAAGCTCCAGGTTTTGACGGGATCCCAATGGAATTCTGGAATTTTGAGACATTGAGACCACATCTTTTGAGTCTTTTCTCAAAGATTTTTGATACTGGGATAATACTGGAGTCTTGGAAGATGAGTATTTTAATTCCGATTTTTAAGAATGGTAGAAAGGATGTTCCTGGTAATTATAGAGATATCTGGTTATCATCTTGTGTTTCAAAATTGTATTGTATTATTTTGTATAGAAGACTGACTTGATGGTTAGACGTTAAAAATATATTACATGAAAATCAGGCAGGATTCCGGGCTAGTTATTCCACATTGGATATTTTTGTTTTGTATATGGCTATTCAGAAATTTTTTTTACAGAAACGTAGGAAGGTGTATGCATTTTTTGTTGATTTATCTTCTGCGTTTGACAGAGTCTGTAGGAATTTGTTGTGGTCAAAGATGTTGTGTTATGGTTTCAGTTATAAATTTGTATCTTTACTTGTTGCTTTGTATGAAAAATTCTCGCTTATGGTGAGAGCTGGAGGTAACTGTTCATCATTAATGTTCTCTAAGATTGGTGTTAAGCAGGACTGTATTTTGAGTCTAATCTTGTTTAGTATTTTTTTTTGAATGATCCCTTTGGTATTAACTCTTCTGGTGATGGTATAGAAATAGATGGTTTCCAAATTAAAATACTTGCTTACGCAGATGATATTGTAATTTTATCTGATTCTGTGGTTGGGCTTCAAAGATTGATTGATAAATTGGCAATTTATTTAGATGAAAATGGCTTGAAACTGAATTTGAATAAGTCTAAGGTTGTTGTTTTTCGAAGAGGGGATAAGAGTGCGAGGGCAGATAAATGGTGGTTTAATGGTTCTCCAATTCAAGTTGTCTCTGACTACAAATATTTGGATGTTATTTTTTCGTCTAACAGTTTATTCTGAATGCATTACATTAATAGAAGAATTCATGCTAGATTATTGATTAATAAGATTATTCACTTAGGGAGATCTGCTAAATTACGTAATCTAATTGATTATTTATGTCTATTGAAAACTATGGTTTTGCCCTCTTTGTTATATGCTTCAGAGATTTGGGATTTTAACTTGACCAATGGTGATGGTATACAGACTGAATTCATTAAAAACTTATTTTATTTACCTCGTTGTACACTAGGTTACTTAATTAAGATGGAATGTGCCTTGACTCCTATATAATTTATAATATTTAGTAGGATAAGAAATTGGATTATTAGAATTTCTAATCTTGATGATTATCATCTGAGTCAGGTTTGCCTGAAATTTATTCTTGGCAAAAAGTCTATAGATTGAACACGTTATGTTGTTGATACCTGTAATAATCATGGTATTAATCTTATTAATGATAATTTGGATTTAATGAACTGATCTCTTCTCCTTGTTAACATTTTTTATAATTTTTTATACAAATGGAAAAATAAATAATAGCATATATAATTGTTGGCATAAGGTAGTCTAACAAATTTAGGCTGCCTGCTATTAATGTTTCAATATTAGTTACTCAAGTCCGAATAGCTCGATGAAAAATTCTGATGGCAAAAAAAGAAAAGAAAGGTCAACAACTCACTGTGCATTTAGAGTTAACGCTCCATTACAAATCTCTTAAGACAGCATAGAATGTTGATAATGTAAGATAATGTGAAAAATGTATCTGTAATCTCTATGTACAATTTAGTCTCTACAAGGTGACACCACAATGAGATCTCACACCACCTCAAAATCTTCCTAGGGCAGCCTCTGGTTTGGCCTGTGAAAAAAGTTTTCTTTCCAATTCGGACCAGGGGCAAAAACTATTGGCCACCCCTGGTACAAGGATTTAAATGTCATTTTTTTTTTTTTATAATTCTTTATGTAATCAGGATGTTTCCCTTAATATTTTGTCTTTATTTATACAGGCTAGGTGTAATTCATTGAACTTTTTAAATAATTATTTGAAAGAATTGTGTAATTTTTGTGTCGAGAAAGAAATTGTGGATGCCTGGTATATTTTGGCTAAATGTGGGCGTCTTAAAGTGCTATGCAAAGAAATTTTTGGTTGCGAAGTTCTTACCAGGTCTTTATTTCTTAAAATTTTATTGGAACCATGTTATCAATTTAAAGTGTTTTGTTTTCTAAGAAAATCTGTCGATCTTTTGTTTTAGGGAACATGATTCCTCAACTATAAATTTGGCCTTATTACTGGTGTTGTTTGGGAGCATCTGTCAAGTGCTGTGTCTTCGTTACTAACTTATTTCTTTTTTATAGGTAAGCAATTTGCTTATTTTTGGTTTATTTTTTATTGTATTTTATTGACAGATGCTCCCAAACTTTAACTTTAAACTTTAATTATATATTATATTTTAATTTAAAACCCTGCCTTAATTTAAATTATTATTTATATAATTTATTATTGTATAATTTTGTTTGTGATCTTATGTTCATTGTATCTAAGAGTTGTTTTTTTTTTTTGGTGTGGCAATGGTATTACTCCCTGCATCAAGGAGTGTATCCAGTATGCATATTAAATAAATAAAAATAATTTTCATAAAAATTAAATGAACTTATAAAACTGAATGTTTAATCTCATAAGCATCAAATTAATATTATTTGATATTGACATCAAATATTCAAAGTTAATTTTTTTTACTTAAATTAAATTAATGCATCTCAATCTTAAATTATTTCTATATTTAAATAACTAATATTTAAAAATTTTTATATTAGTAATAATAAAATTTTACCTCATTCAATTCACCAGCAATAATTATCAATAATAATTTACAAGAACTGAAATATAGTTTGAAATAAATTCTATTTTGATATATTAAATCTTATACTGTACTTAAAAGAGATGCAAGAGAAATTAAAAGAAAATATCACCAGAAAAGTTGGATATACTCTCTCCTGAACAGATGCAAATAAAAAAGCTAACAACCAATACAAATTAGAGTGACATATCACAGAATTAATAGATTTTATGCAATCCAACAACCTTCATATAAATTTAAATTTAGACAATTTTGTATTTTATCATTCTTGATCCAAATGTCTACTAAAAATCAATTTCAGATTTCACCTTTTGTAGATGACATCCCTGTATTAATATTTTAGAGAAAATATTATTAGTTTTTCTAAACCGCAAAGAAAATATTATTTTAATCACAGATATAGCCTACTGTAATTCTTTCCATGTTTTATAAATAAAAAAAGTTTAAATCCGACACAGATATTTAACATAAATTTTAATAATAAGTTGCATGCAGAAAGTCAGCTCAATCTCCTAAAGAGTCCATCACATTGGCTAATGGAAAGGGTCTCCAAACATAGGAGAACAATGGTAATGCAACAGCTTGCTCGAGGAAGAATTTACGAGTAGTACAGATGGATCTTCAAACTCCTGAAGCCTTCCTTTAGCAAGTGGAATAAAAGTAAAACAGGATTTCAGGAAACAGTCAAGCTAAAGCAGCAAATTTGAGTAAAATTCAAGTATTGTCTAAAATTCATAGTCTGACAAAGGTTTATGATGAGCAATAAAATTAATCCCCATAAGAAGAAATGAATCTTCAGTAACCACATTTAAAGCATTGAATAAAATTTAAGTAGCTTGAACAAATTATTCCCAATAAGATCAAAATATAAGTTTTAGTAAATGAACTAAGTTATATTATTTCTGATAATATTGTGGTATATTCTAGGAAAATTGAAAGAAAATAATTAGGATATCAAAATAGAAATAAGAAGACAGCAATTCATATTTATTTTTGAAATTATCAATAATAAATATGAATTTTTCAAGTTTATGTTAATTTTAGAATTCTACAAATCAACAATACCTAATTTTATAACCAACTTTACAAAATAAACTCTTTAAAACAAACTTCATATCTGTGCTTAGTTTAGATAATTTACAAGCATTCAATTAAAAGCATTAAATAAAAATTGTTACAATATTTATTACTATGCACCATATTAATCTTCAAAAATTAAAGTTTATTTGTAGTAAAACAATTAAGAATAAATTTTAAGTAAAGTTAAAATTTATTCTTAATTGTTATTGTTAAAGTTAAAGTAATAAATAAAGTTAGACATAAAAGCCATTTGTTATTTAGAGTACATTTATAAACTTTACTTAATTCATAAACTTTAAATAATTTGAAAGCAGATCATTCACAATTATTAATATATTGAAAACAATAATATTTTCATATAAATAATAATTTTACCTGCAGCAGCCAATTGGGCTGTGACATCATCTGTCACTCCTGAAGATGATAACAAATCAGAATCATCAAATGATGGACTCTCTGGAGATGATGGTCCATCACTCATTTCATCGTTAACGATGATTGTGTGATTAACTGTTGAATTCATCCCAGAAGTTAAAATTGCCGTGGAATTCATCCTATATTTTATACAATTGTAAAATAAAAATTAATTTTATATACTGATATCAAAAGTTTAAAAATTATGAATATTTATACTGTTACATTAATGAAAAGTAAAAATCTTTATAATTTGAAAAAATACTACATTTAATATAATAAATTTTAAAATAATTTTTATTAGTTCAATTTAAGAATATTTTAAAATTTAGTAGTGATAGGGTTCATTTGAATGGTTTTCATCAATGGTTTTCATTTGAATGGTTTTCATTTTTTTACAGCTATATTCTTGCAATATCTTAGACATTTAATGCTAAAATAATATTATAATCACTTCATATTTTCCATATTAAGCATTAAAAATGTGAAAGACCTCAAAAAATTTTTAAAATTTCATTATTAATAATGTAATACAATAGACCTCACTTATTATAATCATAGATATTGTTATTGGTCAGTTAATGTTATCAAAATTAGTTTATCTCAATAGATGCAAAAAGATGATGATAATTATAATTAATGAGTATTCAAATTATACATTTTTTAACTGTTTTAACATGTCCTTTTAATATTAAAATCAATAAAATCAGAATTTCACTAACTGTAATCATATTTACTTTATCCATTTAATGTTACGAATTGGTTATTATTATCAGTATAGATAGGTAAATCTCAAAGTGATTATTGATTACAAGAGTTTACTGTACTTTAGACATTATAAGAAATAAATTATTAATTTACTATGATTTATGAAATTATTAAACATTAAAATGTTTTTATTTAAATATATGTTGAACAAGCAATTATTTATTGTGACATTGTCGGGTTGTAATTTTTAATTAACTTAAAATATATGCTCTCCACCTTAAATTAATGGCTTGCCCCTATCCTATATATCATACATTAACTTTAACAACAGAGTCATGCTGATCATCTATCTAAACCTTTCAGGGAAAAATTTTTAAATTGAAATGACTTCCAATTTGCATTGGAAGTTCATATATAGTTGATTGGAGCCTACCACCCAAGGTTTCCAGATTTCATCTTTCATCTATCTAATTTTGTCCTTGAGATTACAGAATGATGAACAGATGGATGGACAACAGTGGGAATTTATAGGTCTACAGTTTTTTCAAATTGCACCCAACAAGTATAACTGATATCGGTTAATATGAACCACAAAGAGTCAATTAAAATTGTTTAATTAGCCATTGATTTTTACAGAATGTGATAGGAAACTGCTCAACTATCTAATGTAGTACTTCCTAACAGAAAAAAAACAATCTTTTTTGTAGACAAAAATAAAGATTTCAAAAGTAAAAAAATTTTTTGGAGTAAATTTTAGAATTCTAGACTAAGGGATTTTTTTAGATTAGAAAGTACTAAAAGGACTCCTTTAAATCATTTAAATGATCAATTTTTATTCAAATGAATCCATCAATAAAATTTTATAAGATAATTCATAAGATACAATATTAATTATTATTTATGATGATATGTTTAGGCACAATTCTCAAATCAATATCACATTTTCAATTATTTTAAAATCTATCTAATCTACAAACATCATTTTTTTTTCAATATAACATGAGTGAAATGCATACATATAAAGCAACAATTTGTTGATTTAAATCCTCTTCTGGGCAATTATTTTCTCAGATTTATCAAAATTTAATTAAAATTAATGTAAATTTATTATTTTGCTTTAGTTTGGTATCAAATTTGAATCATAATACTAAAACATCTAGATGTAAAATTTTATCCTTGTGTTGAGAACAAACAAAATACACAGATAATTTTTCTGCAAAAACAAAATTAATATTTTTTAAAAATAGAAATTACCAAATTAATTCGTGTTCATTCCAGAGACATTTCTTAAGATTAAAAGTTCAGAAGATTTTGGTAACTATTGGAAGATTAAAAGGATCTTGCAATAATTACCAAAATATTTAAGGTTAATAAAGTTTGGCCAAACAATCTAGAATGGACCACCATTATAGATCTGACAACTGTTGACCTATCACTGAAAACGGAAAAACAGAAATGAAAAGCAATCACAAAAACTTGTCACTGTGATTATTTTTTCCTCTAAACTGACAACACTGAGATTCTAAAATAATCTGGAGACATCTTTTTATTGAAAGTTTTGTGAGAAATGAAGTGGAAATTATTGCATTTTTTCTCTTGTTTTAAAATGTTGTTCAGTTCAATAAATGTTTATCTTTAAAAGTAATAGCTATAGCATAGTTCATGGGAAAAAAGTGGTTCAACTTTAACCTCAAATATTTCAGTAACTACCACATATTTGCAAATATGTTACTCTATATTTTTTCTTAACTTGATAAGTTCTATAACCCATTTCCAGGAAGGGCACTTTTTACAACACCCTGTATAGGTAGCTTTTTACTCTGTCATATATGATGATCTGGTCAGAGTTATCAAATTTTGTTTCTACACTAATATAAATTAGTATTCACTTTATAAGGACTTTTTAATTACTTAAATTATAACATTTGTATATGCTTTAGTCTATTGTATTTATTGTTTTTGTTTAAAATTAAAAATTGTTGGGATTAGATGAATACTTACTACACAATGTTTTCTTTTTCTNAAAAAATAAGACATTCCCTGAAAATAAGACCTAGCGCATTTTTCAGAGCAAAAATTAATATAAGACACTGTCTTATTTTCGGGGAAACACGGTAGTAAAATAATTTTAACATTAATAATAATAATTTAGTAACATAAATTTATTCATAGCAAAATGTACTCGCGGGCCATAAAAATTATTTGGCGGGCCGTATACGGCCCGCGGGCCGCCAGTTGGACAGCGCTGGTCTAGCAGATAATTATATATATATATATATAATTAAGATATAATTCAGAATTCTGAATTATATCTTGAATCTGAATTATATCTTAAATATATTAGGAATTCAAGAATAAAAAACATATTTCTACATCATCTCAGTTGTGTTTAATGCTCAAAATTATATAGATATATATCTAATATCAATATAATTTATCAAATAATATCGTATATCAAAATCAATTACCATTGCCCGCTCCTTTATAAATTGATCAAGTTGATAGCATTGTTTATGAAATGTTCAGTTGGGAATGAATGAGAATTAAGAATTTCCAGTTATAGGATACAATTTGTCAATAGAATTTTTCTTATTCAGATATTTATTGAATTAATTTATATCAAATTCTGCATTTTTATTCCATGACTTCAGAGAAACTCTACATCAGGTTAATCATGTAGAATATTTTAATGGTAAATTTTAATTGTAAATGACTTCTTTTAAAGTCCTCTTTTTCCCTGATAAATAAAAGTGTAGAGACATTTCTTAAGATTAAAAGTTCAGAAGATTTTGGTAACTATTGGAAGATTAAAAGGATCTTGCAATAATTACCAAAATATTTAAGGTTAATAAAGTTTGGCCAAACAATCTAGAATGGACCACCATTATAGATCTGACAACTGTTGACCTATCACTGAAAACGGAAAAACAGAAATGAAAAGCAATCACAAAAACTTGTCACTGTGATTATTTTTTCCTCTAAACTGACAACACTGAGATTCTAAAATAATCTGGAGACATCTTTTTATTGAAAGTTTTGTGAGAAATGAAGTGGAAATTATTGCATTTTTTCTCTTGTTTTAAAATGTTGTTCAGTTCAATAAATGTTTATCTTTAAAAGTAATAGCTATAGCATAGTTCATGGGAAAAAAGTGGTTCAACTTTAACCTCAAATATTTCAGTAACTACCACATATTTGCAAATATGTTACTCTATATTTTTTCTTAACTTGATAAGTTCTATAACCCATTTCCAGGAAGGGCACTTTTTACAACACCCTGTATAGGTAGCTTTTTACTCTGTCATATATGATGACAGAGTAAAAAGTCAGAGTTATCAAATTTTGTTTCTACACTAATATAAATTAGTATTCACTTTATAAGGACTTTTTAATTACTTAAATTATAACATTTGTATATGCTTTAGTCTATTGTATTTATTGTTTTTGTTTAAAATTAAAAATTGTTGGGATTAGATGAATACTTACTACACAATGTTTTCTTTTTCTCTTGATAAATTTTCATTCTGATAAATAATAAATATTTCTGAAAAAGAAAAAATTGCCCAATGAAAATTATAATGTTAAAATAAATTTAAAATGTTAATTTTTAAGTACTATAGTTTTCTTAATATTAATGTTATATTATTAAACACACAATGCACAAAACCAACACCAGAACTACAAAAAGAAAAAATTTACTAATGTTTTTGTCTATATGAAATAGACATCAGGTAAAAACGATATAGAACAAAATGGCTAACAAAAATTGAATGTTTTTTCAAATGTTCCAACTGATTATGTAATTTGAATACATTGCATTTAAAATTTATATGTTATGTTCGGGATATAATTTCAAAATATGTATATTATTTAAACGATAAATGAATAAATAATCAATTAATTTCACATTAATTATTATGGCATAAATATTACACATAATTTAAATTATCATTAATGCAAATTTGTGTTGGCAGAATCTATTATTATAATTATTATTTTTGTATTGTAGTAGAATGGCATTATAAATTGAATAACTGAATGTGCATAATTTTAATCCATATCTCTCAGAATTATGTGCTTTATTTGCCTTAGTCATCATGCTATCATGTTTTATATGGTATATGTGAAATTGCACTTTTCACCACACATTTAGGAACATATTTAAAAGATTTTCCCATCCCTAATACATAGATGAAGAATATGTTTTATCACATGAATAAGGTTCAGGAGAAATTAATGTAATATTGAGAAAATTTCTGGTAGAAAAACTAATATTATGGCAGTAGCAACAATATTCATTTTGTAGTGTAAAAAAATGGCAGTGTCTCAGAAAAGCCTATAGACATTAATTGGAAAAATTTGCCAACATGAGGATCTTGTGTTTTAATCTTGTGTTTTGAAATGTTTACTTTGTTACCGATCAGTTAAGTCACTTGTTGTCCCACTTACAAGGTTATGTGCTTACAGTAAGAACAAGTCAGTCTCATTTACTGAACCACAGTTTGAATTTTCATGAAAAACTGAAACTAAAACAGAACTTGAGATCACAATTACACAAGGGGTATTTTTTTTATACAAAAGTTAAATCTTATGTATCATAAAATATGGTAATTCTAAAACTTTCAACTTCCTCTTATAAAAATTGTGGAGGAACTTTATAGACTTCACTTTTGAATCTGTGATTAATGGAATTAAATAATCTAAAACTCCATAAATAAAATGCATAGACTTTCCTCTTTTTCTAGTTAATACACTATTCATTAATTCCAATATAACAAAGTATTAAATTAACTGTTTAGAATTAAATTTTATAGAAATGTACTGTACTTGCATCTTGTGTATTAATTTTTTATAATCATATTCTAATAATTTGTTGTGCACTAAAGCTGCAAAATACTTATTGATAAGTTTAATTATTAAATACATTAAATAATTATTTGGTTACTGTATCATTAATAAATAATTATTTGGACATTTTAGAAACATAACTAAACAATTGTTTTAAATAATCGAGCTATAACTCTGCTAATTTAATGATTAAGTAATTTGCTACTAGAGGTAGATATTAGGTACCATCTCTTAACTAAATTAATAATTAAATTAATTAAAATATCTACAAATGTGAGGCAGATAATAGTAAGGGCTTATCACACCAATAATTGGTGTGATAAGCCCTTATACAAGGGGCTAAAAGCAACTTTTGTAATAAATTAATAATTATAATTTTAATAATTTATTAAATAATTTAGAAGGCTTGCTTGGGGTCTGGGTGGTGCAACTGACAAACACACCTGTGCAGTGTGTTTGTCAGTTATGCCACCTGGACCTCTTGCAGATTCAAGCCCAGCCCTGGGTCAGTTCTTTTCTTCCAGATGGTTCTAATGTCTACCTCTAGTAGCAAATTATGTAATATTAATCATTAAATTAGTGAAGTTATAGCCCAATTATTTAAGGTGATTGTTTGGTTATGTTTCTATATACATATCGGGCTTCACAATGTTTGATATACTTGGACATTTTAACATGGATCATACCAATTTATGGTCTAGCACAGCGCTGTCCAACTTATCATAGTCCGCGGGCCATATTTTCTTTATCAAACATTTCGGGGGCCAAGAAGGTTGATAAACCACACGACATTTGCATAGTGCTACGGTTCAGTAAGCACTAATTGGTCAGCGAGTCCGATGTTGACGCTATAAAAAGGCGACAGTTCGACACACCGGATATACGTCACTCTCGTCTAAGTTCGACTTGGGAATTTTTTTGTTCAATAATAAATGTGAATTCTTCTTCCTGGAAAAAATAAGACATTCCCTGAAAATAAGACCTAGCGCATTTTTCAGAGCAAAAATTAATATAAGACACTG
>NW_019385052.1:123833-126821 GCF_000671375.1 Centruroides sculpturatus | reverse complement strand
AAATGTCCTGTTTTTAATTGCATAATTATTCTATTTTAAACAACTGAATTGTTTAATCTGTATGAAAAATGATAATGTTTTTTTTTTTATTTTATATATAAAATTATTAAGATACTACAATAATGAATGCAAAATTGAATGAGTTTAAATTGTAAAATTATAAAATGCGAGAAAAAAAAATTTGAAAATAGTTTTGTACCTACGAGGGCAGTTTTTGTTTCAACCTCCAATGGTCCATACAACAAAGACAAGTGTAAATAACAAAATGAATTTATTACCAAAAGTTAGGTACGAACATGGTTACTTTTCAACATAATCACCATAAAGATTGAGGCATTTGTCATATCTGTGGATGAGCTTTGCAATCCCCTCTTCATAGAATGTTGCTGCCAGTGACGTGAGATGGCCTTAACATTATTTTGAAGATCATCAATAGTCTCAAACCTCTGCCTTCCCAACCACTTTTTCAGTTCAGGGAAGATGTGGAAGTCACTTGGCGCTAAATCGGGCTGTACATCAGATGCTCAAAAAGTTCCCATTGAACTTGCTGAAGAAGCTGTTAGATTACAGCAGCACTGTGAGGTTGGGCATTGTCATGAATCAGAATAACTCCAGAAGTCAACATGCCTCCTCTTTTGTTCTGAATGACTCTCCAAAGTCATTGTAAAGTCTTGAATAAACAGTTGCATTAATCATAGTCCCTGGTTCCATAAACTCAACAAGCAACACAGTAACCCTAACCTTCCTGTTGTTAAAGGTTTGTTTGAACTTTTTCGGTTTGTTTGGCAAGTTCGAGTGCATCCATTGTTGTGACTTTTGTTTTGTTTCAGGAGTGACATACTGAATCCAAGTCTCATCTCCAGTTACAATTGATATCAAAAAATCATCACCTTCAGCCTCATAATGGGTGAGGAACATCAGTGATGTTGCCATTCGGCAACTTTTGTGGTCATCAGACATAATTTTTGGAACCCATCAAGCACACAGTATTTTGTAGTGTAGGTGATCTGTTATGATCTGTAAACAGATAATCTTGAAACTTCAGGAAATTCCACACACAACTCACTTATGGTAAACCTTTTTTCTGAACCACTTGGTCAACTTGTTGAACAATGTCTTCTGTTGCAACAGACTTACACCCTTGTCCCCCCTTCATCACAAACAGTGGTTTGCCTTCTTTAAATTTTCTACACCATTCATGCACAACACCATCACTCATAAAGTTTTTACCATATATACCCCAGCTCATTTCTGCTTGAATAAATCAAATTACACTATGCAACTTGCACTTAGCGGGAGAGTCAATTGTAGCAGCCATGTTTACATGCCTGCAATTAAGCTCACAATGGCAAAATGACGTTGGAAGTGGCAGTGGCTATAGTGGAGGAAATGCACAATCACCCTCTGTGCATGCCAGCCTCTCTTCACTGGCTGTTTACTTGCACTATTGGAGGTTGAAACAAAAGCTGCCTACATAAATTTGAATGAAGAAATTTAATACAGTTTGATGGAGATGATTTGTTAAAAAAAAATTTATGTAATTGGAATTAAATATAATATTGTACCCAAATAAAATATAATCATAAAGAAGTAAAAAAATTTAAACTTTTATTGTAGCCTTTAGTTCTGTAGAACTTTGTATAGCTATCCCATTTTAAACTAATTTTGTAATATTTTGCTTATTTAAAAAAATTAATTCATAATTGATCTATGCTATTTTTATAACTTTGCTTTTAATATTTAAAAATCTTCCATTATTATATAATTTATATAAAATTTAAAATTTAGTAGATTGAAATTCAGTTGACATAATGAATATTAATATTATGTTTGCATTTTTGAATAAATAATTAATATGATATTATATAAACCACATTAACAATGCAATTATTTATTCCACAAATTGTAAATAAAAATGCACCAGTCATAAATATATACATTCAAATTTTGATATAGTTAGACTTCATAACATGTCAATGAATATTTGTAAATGGATCTTCCTCAAATATTATAAAGAAAACCCTTCAGTATCTATATATTACTAAATGTATAATATTGTGTTGCAAATGACAATATCACCAGATTATTCTCAGACAAAATTTTGTATGTTTTCTCAATTATTTGTATTTACTTCATTAATTCTTACTGTTTAAACTATTTTAGTTTAATACCACACACAATTGAGTATCAATTTCAGATGTGAACAAAGGATAGCACTAAATCAAAGTTTGACTACATAAAAACAAAATTAGTATTTTGATATTTGTTTATTTCTTAATCATTTACTTGTTTAAATAAATTTAAAAAATTATTTTGTAGAATAATTTTCAAAGAACTCATTCAACTTTAAAAGTAATAAAATCATAATAATGCATATTTAATCATGTAGAATATTTTAATGGTAAATTTTAATTGTAAATGACTTCTTTTAAAGTCCTCTTTTTCCCTGATAAATAAAAGTGTGCATTCTAATTTAATTTTATTTTTTTACACTAGAATACAATATATAAAATTTTGAAATCAAGTATCAAAGGAGTAGGATGGCTTAAATTAAATACACTAAACATTTTTTCCTGAATATTCTGTACTGAAATGGCAGTGCATTTTATATGCTATAAAATATTGTAATCACAAAATTACTGAGATTATTGAAATCTAAGTATTCAAACTTAAAATCAAAACTTTTAGTTAGTAGAAAACTGAGTAAATTTTACCAGATTATGAAAGATTCATCAAAGCTGTGGGATAACTAATCCTAAAGCTTTGATGCAGCAACTTAACATAATTCTGGCTCTATTCTTACATTACTTTCTTTACATACAAATAGTTGATTTATCAAATTATTGTAATATAGTTGAAAAATTGCAAGATTTAATGCTTAAAATTTTAGATGTAAATGCTAATTTTTGAAAACTATTTTAAATTATGATACACTAGTTTTGTCAAATTGCTATTGAGAAAAAAATTTATATATATATAAAGCTCCAG
>NW_019385052.1:72611-122789 GCF_000671375.1 Centruroides sculpturatus | reverse complement strand
AAATGTCCTGTTTTTAATTGCATAATTATTCTATTTTAAACAACTGAATTGTTTAATCTGTATGAAAAATGATAATGTTTTTTTTTTTATTTTATATATAAAATTATTAAGATACTACAATAATGAATGCAAAATTGAATGAGTTTAAATTGTAAAATTATAAAATGCGAGAAAAAAAAATTTGAAAATAGTTTTGTACCTACGAGGGCAGTTTTTGTTTCAACCTCCAATGGTCCATACAACAAAGACAAGTGTAAATAACAAAATGAATTTATTACCAAAAGTTAGGTACGAACATGGTTACTTTTCAACATAATCACCATAAAGATTGAGGCATTTGTCATATCTGTGGATGAGCTTTGCAATCCCCTCTTCATAGAATGTTGCTGCCAGTGACGTGAGATGGCCTTAACATTATTTTGAAGATCATCAATAGTCTCAAACCTCTGCCTTCCCAACCACTTTTTCAGTTCAGGGAAGATGTGGAAGTCACTTGGCGCTAAATCGGGCTGTACATCAGATGCTCAAAAAGTTCCCATTGAACTTGCTGAAGAAGCTGTTAGATTACAGCAGCACTGTGAGGTTGGGCATTGTCATGAATCAGAATAACTCCAGAAGTCAACATGCCTCCTCTTTTGTTCTGAATGACTCTCCAAAGTCATTGTAAAGTCTTGAATAAACAGTTGCATTAATCATAGTCCCTGGTTCCATAAACTCAACAAGCAACACAGTAACCCTAACCTTCCTGTTGTTAAAGGTTTGTTTGAACTTTTTCGGTTTGTTTGGCAAGTTCGAGTGCATCCATTGTTGTGACTTTTGTTTTGTTTCAGGAGTGACATACTGAATCCAAGTCTCATCTCCAGTTACAATTGATATCAAAAAATCATCACCTTCAGCCTCATAATGGGTGAGGAACATCAGTGATGTTGCCATTCGGCAACTTTTGTGGTCATCAGACATAATTTTTGGAACCCATCAAGCACACAGTATTTTGTAGTGTAGGTGATCTGTTATGATCTGTAAACAGATAATCTTGAAACTTCAGGAAATTCCACACACAACTCACTTATGGTAAACCTTTTTTCTGAACCACTTGGTCAACTTGTTGAACAATGTCTTCTGTTGCAACAGACTTACACCCTTGTCCCCCCTTCATCACAAACAGTGGTTTGCCTTCTTTAAATTTTCTACACCATTCATGCACAACACCATCACTCATAAAGTTTTTACCATATATACCCCAGCTCATTTCTGCTTGAATAAATCAAATTACACTATGCAACTTGCACTTAGCGGGAGAGTCAATTGTAGCAGCCATGTTTACATGCCTGCAATTAAGCTCACAATGGCAAAATGACGTTGGAAGTGGCAGTGGCTATAGTGGAGGAAATGCACAATCACCCTCTGTGCATGCCAGCCTCTCTTCACTGGCTGTTTACTTGCACTATTGGAGGTTGAAACAAAAGCTGCCTACATAAATTTGAATGAAGAAATTTAATACAGTTTGATGGAGATGATTTGTTAAAAAAAAATTTATGTAATTGGAATTAAATATAATATTGTACCCAAATAAAATATAATCATAAAGAAGTAAAAAAATTTAAACTTTTATTGTAGCCTTTAGTTCTGTAGAACTTTGTATAGCTATCCCATTTTAAACTAATTTTGTAATATTTTGCTTATTTAAAAAAATTAATTCATAATTGATCTATGCTATTTTTATAACTTTGCTTTTAATATTTAAAAATCTTCCATTATTATATAATTTATATAAAATTTAAAATTTAGTAGATTGAAATTCAGTTGACATAATGAATATTAATATTATGTTTGCATTTTTGAATAAATAATTAATATGATATTATATAAACCACATTAACAATGCAATTATTTATTCCACAAATTGTAAATAAAAATGCACCAGTCATAAATATATACATTCAAATTTTGATATAGTTAGACTTCATAACATGTCAATGAATATTTGTAAATGGATCTTCCTCAAATATTATAAAGAAAACCCTTCAGTATCTATATATTACTAAATGTATAATATTGTGTTGCAAATGACAATATCACCAGATTATTCTCAGACAAAATTTTGTATGTTTTCTCAATTATTTGTATTTACTTCATTAATTCTTACTGTTTAAACTATTTTAGTTTAATACCACACACAATTGAGTATCAATTTCAGATGTGAACAAAGGATAGCACTAAATCAAAGTTTGACTACATAAAAACAAAATTAGTATTTTGATATTTGTTTATTTCTTAATCATTTACTTGTTTAAATAAATTTAAAAAATTATTTTGTAGAATAATTTTCAAAGAACTCATTCAACTTTAAAAGTAATAAAATCATAATAATGCATATAGATCAATAACTAACATTTATTTTTTATGAAAATTGATTTTGCAAATGATTTAGGTTTTATTAATTATATAAATTGAAAAATGAATATCAGTTATAATTACCTTACATATTAAGTAAATATACATTCAAAAACCTTTTGATGATTAAAAAAATATTATCATAAAAAAAAACTTTTCAATTTAATCATTACAACTAAATAATTTAGAAAATTATTTTAAAAGATTCTATAAATAAATGAACCATTTCAATAATTAATTTTATATTTTTAATTTTTATTTAAAAGTGTTTAATCTTCCAAGAACAATTTACCTAAAGAAAATTAGTTTCTTTTTAAAATAAATTATTCTGTTTTAAACAACTTAAATATTTTTATTTATATCAATATTTTGAAGAAAAACTTAATTAAAAGATAACATTCAATTTAACCTAACATTTTATTTCATGCATTTATTGAAAGTTTTTAATATTATATTTATTTTCATTTGATATTCAATATGAAAGTATTATTATGCTTATATGAAGTTTAAATAAAGGCTCAATACCAATAATTCTGATAAATATATAAAAAAAATTAATTTAATTTATTATTTCAATTCTTTATATAATATTGCATTAAATAAAAATTTTTTCTTATTAGTGACAGAAATATTTTAATTAAAACATTATATTATACAATTTAATTACATATAAACCAAACCCACAGTAATAAACAAATGATAATAAATATATATTTATAGCCCGATTAATTAAAATATGGCAATATTGCTTATTTATTATTATATAATTTAAACTATTTATTGTGATTAATTTAATTTTATATAAAACTATGTAAAATAATAAATTTATTATAAATTACAAGAAAAAACCTTTAAACATTAATTACCTGAAATAAAATAATAAGGATGGGAAATATAGCTTACATGATACTGAACAAAGTTATGACATATATGATTTAAAAGAAAAGGTATTTCCTAAAAAGAAAAAAATCAATATTGAACATTAGTATAAACCATATCTTTTTAAAATTATATATGTTATAATATTTAATAGACAATTTAATTATAAAAATTAATTATGAAATAAAATGTTTATACCTCTAAAAAATTATACATAAAATTTAATGAAAACCAAGTTTGTATTTGTGAATTATACGTACATTATATTATGTAAAATTTGTATACATTCATTAATCCAAACAAACTATAGTATGGATTAATGTTCAGATTAATATGATTACAAATATAAAAAAAAGAGATCAAGAAAGATTATAGACAAGTATGAATGTATTTCAAAAAACATTTATAATTATTTTTGGCTGGAATATTTAGTAGTAGAATGAATAAAAGTGCTTCGAATTAACGAGAATTCTCTGTACATTTAATTTAGTTTTAATTTTGCCATTGCATACAACAAATGAATAAAACACATTTCTCATTAGAATTAATAGTAATAAATTCATCATCATCCTCATCTACACGTTTGTTAAGCTTTCAATTCATCAAGTTTTCTAATTATATTTTCATCAAGTGTATTTTGCTATTGCTTAATTGGGTTACTTTTCACAGGACACTTATGAATTTAATTATTATTAGAGGATTTCTTTATATATATATATAAAATTCATAAATGAATATATATATATTCATTTATGAATTTTCTGATTATATTATACATTGAATTTTAAAAGAATATATTTAAATTAAAACTAAACATGATTCAAAAAAGTTCATCTATCTTTTTTTTAAATAAACGTTAGCAAAGCCATATTAATATAACTCATTATATATACTTCATTAACTAGAAAATAATACCAATATTCAAATAATGATTTTAGCGTTTCTAAAAACAATAACGACTTTTATATTCAAATTTCGGTTTTTAATTAAATTACAAAAAAATGCCATTAACATATATTAAATCAATTACACACTGAAAAAAATTATTAAAAAATATTAATTAGAAAACAGAAGCAGTTTCAATGAAAAAACAGTCATTTAAAGTTAGGAGTTAGGCAGTAAATCAAGCATAGAATTCTTTGTAGAAAGTAGAGAACGTTGTTCAAATAGAGAAATAATTAATTCTGTTATCTTAAATATTACATTCCATTTAATCAATAACTAAGATAATTAAAATATATTAATATTGTATTTACTATACTTTAATCATCCATAATTTTTTTAACGATTGCAAAAAAATATTTAATATAATATTAAATTTCAGTTAATCTAATTAAAAATTACTTTATTTATCCAATTTTTACAGATGCAATATCATAATACTCCATTTAAATTACATTTAGCAAATTTAAATATGTTAAACATTAATATTTAAATAAATTATTCTAATTATTTGAATTTACTGATTAGAATGTTGTTTTTCTTTTCTTTCTTTTTTAAACGAAAAAAAATAAACAAATCCTTAATCATTATCACAACATTCTTTTAAAGGTTTACACGAAATTAAGCGGGAAATCCCAAAATATTTGTTTTAATATTTGTTAATCACAGATTTTCACAATTAAATAAAATTAATTAAACACGTCTTCGTAAATAATCTGTTTATTAAAATTAACGTTCCATTTTAGATAATTTCTAGGCCATTTAAAAGTTAAATTTTATGACAATTGTTAATGGAATTTGAAGTAAATTAAATACGAAAAAAAACATTATATTTTAAAAAATATTTTAATTATAAAAAAAGAAAGTATATAAATGAACGACAAGTGATGTAAAGAAGAAAAATAAACTGAAATGCATCCGGGTACCGTCATCCTTCGGCTCCCAATCGATAAGTTCGTTTTTTCCTAGACCAAATGTGTTATCAATCGATAGGTAACGTTTGTTGGCCCTTTCTACTCGTTCATTCCGCGTAAATTGTCCGGAATTCAATTTTTGATAAGAGGTGGATTTAATTAACACTTACAACGAGCGTTTTGTCGCACCCCCCCTTTTAAATCTGTTTATACCTAATTGTTAAAAACATTAGAGACTAAAATATTTGAAATTTTTGACACCAAACTGTTTCGAAATTAATGAATATCCGGTTGATTGAATAATAAATATTTTGTTGTCAATTGACATAAAGTTAATGTAAAAATTTTAATAATTAATACATTAAATGAAATTATTATAATTAGTACATTTAAAATATTTAAATAGTGAACATAATCTACGAGTAAAGAATAATTTCAATATGATATTTAATACATACATATGTGTAAAGCATGTATCAAGTTATAAATTTACATGAAAATATCTTTATTCTACATGAATTGTTAAATCAATAAAAGAATTTAACAACATTTATTGAACCAAATTTTAATGGAAAACGGATATTTTCTTATACTTAAAAAATTATAATGTATATTTTTCAACATTTTTTACCAATAATAACATTTTATTTTCGATTTTGATATATATTTTAAAACGTTTTTCCGAATAAAATCCGTTATTAAATTATCATCACAAATAATGTAAACAACAAACAAATAATGTAAAATACATAAAGGTAAAATTCGCAAAAATTATTAATATTTGATTGCAATAAAAACCTGACATATAATACTACAAATTATCACATCTGTGAAAGTTTACATACAATTATTGATATATTCTAACACTTTTTTCCCCTTAAATATCGCTTCTAGTTTAATTAACAAGTGTGAAAAAGATGGGGAATATGTAGCAATTAAATGAAACATTTCAGTTGAAATTTAATACGAAGGAGACTATATATTATTTAACCAAGCCTTATTATTTCTTTCCCTTAGTCTGAGCGATTTTGTAGACATACAAATATAATAAATCTTTCCAAAAATAGTTAAACTACAAGAAAATTGCAAAGTTAAAAAAGTATACTGTATATATTTTAGCTAATCTTTTATTTTTATTCTAACAATAAGCGCAATAAACATTATTTCAATATCGTAAAGAGTTTATTTTCTCAAGATTAAAATAAACATTAATAAATAAAACCTAATTTAAAATTACGTTATTGTTACGTAACAGAAACACATCGTAAATGTTTCACTTTTAACAATTTAATAATAATAAACCGTACAGAAAAAGTGATTAATTTTAAGTCTATAAATTATACAGGCCTATGTAGAAAAATTTCCATTTTACTATTTAATTTTAATTACTGGAAAATACATAAAAACTTAAAAAAAAATTAAGAAAATTTTTGCCAGGGAAAAAAAAATCTCATCACAAGGATAAAACTAAATTAAATTCCTCTTAAGTTTTTAAAATTATATATTTAATTGAATAATTGCATAGGGTAATTTAAATTAATAAAAAAAATTGTCATTTTTTTAAATTTAAATTGCTTCTTGTCTATTTTTTACTGACTAAAAAATTGGAAATTTTAATATAATGTATGTATTTTTTTTTATTAAGATCTTAAATTTATGTAGGAGAGAGGCTTAAAAGGCCTGAAATACATATTGGAGAATAAAAATAAAGAAAAATAGAATGCAATTTTGGGTAATTATTCTGTCTCTAGTTTAATAAGTGTGTATGACGTATGTTTTCGGAAAATCTAGGTTTTAATACTGTTAAAAAATTCTGTGTGTTAAAAATGAACTTTTTTAAAATCAATGTAACATTACCAATTGTTATCCATTGTGTATAATTTGAATTAAAAGAATATTTACGTAATAATAAATAGCATTATTACGTCATAGGTTTATTTAAAAACATGTAATCAAGAAATTAAAAAAAAAAAAAAAAAGTTGAGTCACGTGTATAAGTATACCATCTCAAACTCAATGTAACGAAATATATGTGGATAAACCACACAGATTTAACGTAGAATGTAGAATGTTTGGGGTTATTTTTAAAAAATTTGAGTTATTTTATTGAGAGTATTGAGGTAAAGCGAACATTTTCTTAAGCCTAACATGGAAACTAGCTAAGCCTGCATTTAGGCTTAACTCCCTAAGCCTAACGAGCGAATGGTTAGAGGAAGGGGGAAAATCGGGAATGAAGAGTGAAGATCGAGGTTTGGAGTGGGAACGTCTTCAAACAGCTGATTTTGTCCACAATATGAATAGGAAGAGGAATGGCCCATGCGTAGTGTATCGAAGCCTAAAGCAATACTGAGCAAGCCCTAACGCATTTGCGTCTGCGCCAAAAATGCCCTTTTCCGTTTGCAGAAGATCGTCGGTTGAGTGCCGGACGAAGACTCGGCGTTAGATCGATGCTACTTGCACGCTGGTTAGTGAATTTTAAGTTAATAACGGACGATTCGTTCATATTTTACCTATTAATTTAACACGAATTGATAAAATAACCCGTCCGTTTGACTCAAATCGGTCAAATCAATGCGGGAATCATCATGAAACGGCGTTTATTTAGTCGCCATTTTGCGTCTGCGCGGTAGCATTACAGCTGGATATTTCTAACTAACGAAAACGATATATAACATAGGAAACTGCCTGTTTTATCCGTCTCAACCTGTCTAATTATGTACTCGTAATATTAGTCGGATATTATTTTTTTATATACTTACCGAAATCGGTTAGAAATCCGTTGAAAATTGTCTTCAGTGCCATGCGCGATAGAAGACTAAAATGGAGATGTACTGAGCAAGCAGCCGAACATCGAGACGACGATCAGAATGGCGCGTGACGGAGGTGACGTCACGCCCTCTGCTGGCTGACGTCATCGATGGTTTGAATTCTTTCGCTGAAGGAAAAAAGATATTCGTGTAATTTGCGAAAACCGAAATAGTTTTTTTTTTGTTTACACTTCTCGTCGCTTTATCAATGTTTAACCTATAATTACATTTTGTTTAATGTATCCAACAGCCATTAGACTGAACTACGCAAATATTAAGTTTACAATGGATTATTTCATTGATCCCTGACATTTTTACGAAGGAAATGAAAATTAAAACGTCATTTAAATACAGCTGAAATGCTTTTTTCTCCTCCACAAATTTCAGTTTAAAATTGTAATGTTGTAAATAAATGAAGGAAAAATCATTTACACTTACATTATGAATTATTTAAGAAAATATACATATTTACAGTAAATACATAAACTAGAAACATGTGGACGTCTTTCTTGCTGAAAAGTTTAAATTAAATAAAATATCCTCAGTTTTATTTGTGATACAAAACACCAAAAAGTTTAAAAATAAGCACTTTCTCCTTATCTTAAAGAAGCTGTAAATAAAAAAGGAAAAAGTGCTTGTTTTAAACTTTTATGTCTTTTAAACTGTGAATTTTTAATTTAAATAAATAAATTTATAAAACATTAAATTAATCAGTTCATTTTTCTTTTGTGTAAAGAAAGACTACAGAATTAGAAAATGTGAAAGTCATTATTTTTAATTTCTTAATCATTTGCAGAACTTTCTAAGTCTATCATCGGAATAAAAATAAGCTTGAAATGTAAATTTTAGTAAATGACTTCCATGCTGGTCTGTACAACAAAGACCTACTTTTCTGAATCATTTTTGTTTTTTTTCCCCTAAGCAGATGTTTAATATATGCACTAGAATTTATATTACGTGGTTTGTTTATTGTTGTGAACATAAATTGATTGTCACTATCAGAATTGTTTATAAGTGTCTATATAAACAGTCATAGTTATTTTTTTTAGTTAGGAAAATAGATATTTTTTTCCAAAAAGTAGTGTTTTTGATATTTTTCAATGACATGTTTATTAATTTAAAATCAAACTTTTTAGCATGAATACATATGTATAAATTTTTATTTTTAAGTAAACGTTTAATAGAAATTTATTAAATATTTTACATCAATATAAAGATATATTGATGAAAATTATGTTATATCAGAGTAAAAATTTGAGATTTTCTGAACAATTCTGTTACTATGGTTTTCAATCAGAAGGTAGACATTTCTCAAAGTTAATTGTGATAAATGTTAATACTTCTGTTATATTGAAGAATGATTTCTATGGATGCATTATGTAATCTTGTTGAAGACTACAAAGATTTTAGTCTAGCGTTTCTTAGTGTAGCTTGATCCCATTCTAAAAACGTTAAAATAACAATTTTTATATAACATTAAAGTTTTAATTAAGCAAAAGTTCTAAAGATATATGTTGTTATGAAATTAGCATTATATTTACCACAGATATATAGTTTCAAAAACAGTATTTAATATGTAATGTAAATCTAAATGTAAAGAATACTTAATCTGAATTTAAAAAATAAAATCTACTACTGTATTTATAAAAAAATCATCAAAATTCAGTTATGTAAATTAATAATTTATTGGTATATTTAAATTACAATAAATATTGAATACTACAGTAAAGAAATGAACAGAGTTCATAAAGACCTTTCTTATATATTTTCCGTACAAAGAAAATATTATTTAGACTGCATATTATTTTACATTCAATTCAATGTACGAAAGTTAAATTTGTAACATCTGGTGTATTACAACATTCCTGGTTGTAAATATCTAATATTTTTTTAAATGTAATTAATAATCTTCATGGCTTTATTCAACAATTTTTAAATAAGGGATAGATATATATATTTTTTAATATCTATGAAGAATCTGTGAATACTGTTGCATTTTGATTTTTGATCAGCTGAACATTCTTTTCATTAATTGAGAAATGCCAATTTTTTCCTTAATTTTCAATTAATCTACATGATGAATAATTATTTTTCTTTAGGTTTTGCCTGTTAATTATTAAATGTATTATTTTTTAAGGAAGTGTGTTTCTTTCCTTAGTTTAAATTTAATACTTATTACTCATTATTAAATATATTTACAGCAAAACAATTATATATATATATTTTTTTTAAAATCTATTATTACATTGTTTAAATTAATAATTTTATATATATTTAAGTATTGACACAAGCAGTAATTTGATATGATTCAACTTAAGTTAAAATCTTTAATATCCAGTGTAAAGTTTACACAAGAATAAATGCTTTTGGCTAAATTAATTAGCCATCATCAGGTTCCAATATTATAATTTCTTCCTGTATTTTGATTAGAATTTGATGATGGCTAATTAAGTTAGCCAAAAATGTCTGTTTTGTATAATTTTTACACTGGATATTAAAGATTTAGTTTGTGTTATTTGAGAATTTATCATTAAAAGATTATTTTATGTTTACTTTTATTTATTTGTTAAGCATATTGCAACATATTTTTGTTCCTACAGGTGTTTTAAACAACAATTCCTACTAAAATCTAAGAAACAAACATTTATGAATTTAAGAACACATGCTTATGAAATAAACTGAAAACATTTATGTTTTTAATAAATTTTGTAGATAGGAATACATGGATGGTGATGAGATTTTTTTTATGGTATTCATGGTTCCAGTTTTGTTCATTTGTATTTATGCTTAAATCTAGCATTTGACTCTGATCTATTGAACAAAAAAAAAACAGTACCATAAATTCTACCATCAATATAAGTTCATTCTAGGTAACAACATATACATACAGCCCAATACACTTTATTAATCAAATGAACAACCAGATTCTTACCATCTACCTCTAACCAAATTGCTTAATACAGTATCTTATTAAGTAATTAGCCTTAATAGAGCCTGATAAGAATCTGAATGAATCTGGCTATTTGATTCATTCTAGTTAGTTTATTATTAAATTGTTGACATAGTTCATAGAATAATTGTTTTGCATATAAAAAGTTATTTTATATTGATAATTATTCTTTCTTTTAAAATTTGTAGAAACTTAATTTATGAAAATTTAAATTCAGTATCCCAAATCAAGCAAAACAAACAGCTATTATATTTCTATATTTTTAAAATTCAACTTACAGAATAATTTGCATGATTATTATATTTTCAGACAGAAGTTAAATATTTTGATTTTATATTTAAAATTTTTTGCAAATTTTATTACTATTAAAATAAATTTAAAATAATAATCTGGGTTCATTATTCATTAATAAGGTATAAGGTTTTTGAGGACTTATTAGCTCATCTTCAAGAGCCAAAACAAATAGTAAATGCAAGAATTATAGAATCACAAGGTGTTTTGTTTAAGAATTTAAACTTTGAATCTTTAATAGAAAAGATATCTGTATTTTTAAAATAATTTTATTTAAAATTAAAATCATTGATTCATATTTATAAATCAGCAGTAAAAATTATAGTAAGTTTTAATATATATATATATATATGGGTTAATAATAAGAGAAAGGGATATGGATAATCAAAAATATAAATAATAAAAAACAAATGTTAAGGAAATTCATGTTCAAAAGGAAGCTGTTGTTGCAGAAGCGATGCTGTAATTAATATAAAGTTTTATATTCACTATTCACTTCTAATTGATTATTTTTAAAATATAGTACTATATATTATTCTGTTGTTTTTCATTATATATATGAGTTTATTAAAAAATAAATAATATAAAATGTTATTTTAATTGCCCAATCAAATGTAAAATATTATCTTTTATTATTTATTTTCTCAATAATCAAAAATGATATATGGATAAAGTGATTTAAAAAAAGACTTGGTAAAATGAATTTTTTTTTTATTTGCTGATAAAATTGAGAAAATTATTTTTAATGTGATATTTGGTGTCTATATAACTCATTATATATTAGATTATATTGTATAATGTTTAAAACAATTTCATTCATTGTTCAGGAATAAACTTTGTATTTTTTGTAAATATAGAAATGTGAACTCTTAACAATAATTATATTTATTTTTAGAAGAATTCTAAATTGGCCAAAATGCATCTTCATCACTTGGGATATTAATATAGAAAATTTGTGTTAGACTATACCCTGAACTTATGCGATAGGTGGGACTGAGCAATAACCGCATAAGTCGAATTCGCGTAAGTCGAGGTATAATTTCACAATTTGTGTAAAATCCAAGTCGATGTATGTAAGCTAATAAATGTTCTTGTTAATCGTATCTCGTCTTTTGATTCGTTCACGGTTACAAGAAATCACCACATAGAGTCTCTCAAATCTCTGTAGATATAACAAGGTTTGCGTAAGTCATGGTAACGTAAGTCATGGTATTACTGTATAGATATATTCTCTAACTGTAGATGTTGTATTTCAGACATATTGTTCATGGCGTAAAATTTATCACTATCTTTATATTGTAAATCCAAATAACATAACTTGTTAACTTGTTTTGTGAATAACATAACTCATATTTTGTATGTTAAAAAGAAAAGAAAATTTGAAAAGAAAAGCATATCGCATAAAAAGAAAAGTGTTTGTTTTTATTTTATTGATCTGTATTAGAAGCAAATATCTAGACTATTTTTTGAAATTGGTTCATCAGTGACCAAGTGGATAAAACCACTGATGACAGATTCACAGATCATCAGTAGACTGCCATGTGGAGTTTTCTGGATTTTCTTCAATTTTCTAATATTTGAATACGAGCCAGTTTCCCATAGAATGTACTCCTGGGAGGCATTCCTCCTTGGCAGATTGCCCATGAGTTGCATTGCCTTATCAAATCAAGCCTACAATTTTATAAAATTAGGTGACCAGATTTGTTATGATAGCACTCTGATTCATCTGTGAATTTTAGAGTATATTAATTATTATTATTACATATTTTTTAACTTAGCATATTTTACAGCATATAAGGCATAAGTTTTGTTTAAAAAAAAAAGGCTCAAAAAGTCACCATACATTTTATATGTGAAGTAGCAACCTCTTTAAGTTAATGAATTCCCCAGACTTTAATAGGTAACCTTTACCTAACCCAATGCTTGAATAAATATTGTTATTATTTAAATCAACCATAATTATTATTATTTGTTTTTTGTTATTGCTAAGCTGCTTTTGCTTGTATTCATGTAAATGACTTCTTTTAAATTTCTGTTTTTCCCTGATGAATAAAAGTATGCATTCTAATTTTAATTTTTTTAAACCTGAACACAGTTGAAAAAAAATTAGTGCCAAGTGCCAAAGGTTGGCAGGATTGTCTAAATACATTTCTTTTTTCCTAAATGTTTTGTGCTGAAATGGATGTGCATCTTATATACCCATGCCTCTTACATGCTGTAAAATATGGTATTTTCTAATAATCTGTATTGATTTTCTGATACATTATGATGCTATATTTACTTTTATTTTATCTTGTATGACAAATAAATTAATGTGAATATAAAACTTACAATTGAGTGCCAAAACAAATGCATTATATGTGTAGCAGTTAGATTTATTTGCAACACTGTTCAATTTAAAATGAAGAATGATCTAATAAATTTCAGAAAAAACTTATCAATAATTTATCAAGTTATTAAATTCACTATATGAATGATTTACAAAATCTAAAATATTATATGGATTTATAAATCATATGGATCATATTACATAATGTCTGGATTTTACAAATTATTGTGCTTAATTGGTGATAATTATAGTAATAAAAAATATATTAAGTGACTTATTCAAAGAAAAATTTAATAGTTTTAATAAATAACTATAAAATATAAGTTTTTTTATTTAAAAAAATTTAAATGTTTATCAGTAATTCATTTTATATCATTGTACCATATTTGCATTTGATTTCAATCATTTATTTAAATTAAGATAAATAATACATAAGTAGAAGATCAATTTTACTTTCAAATAGGATGACAACGTTTTTTTTTTAATAAATCAAACAAAACAGGTAATTATTTTAATGTTTTTACTAAAATTGAAGTTGACTAAACAGAGGAGGAAAATTTTTAAACACCCACTCTTAATGATGATTAATTAATAGATTCCATGTTAAGTTTAAATTTTGAATGTAATTATTATGTAAATAAAAGAATATTTAAATGAATTTATTTTTCTGATAGAAATTATCATTTTGAAATTTAAAAAAATATCTTTATTTGTCTACATCAGTGTTTCTCAACCTCTAATGAATCGTCATTCCCTTCAACGTAGTATCGCCCCCCTTCAATAAAACCGTTACCTATTATCGTCCCCTTCACTTCAAAATTCCAATGCTGAGGACCAAGACTAATGCCAAATTCATACTGCATTGAATAGACTAGTGACTAGTATAATCTTATCATAAAATAATAATAATCAAACAGTAATGATATCAATTTATTCAAATTCATAATTAAGACTAGTATAATGTTATTTGTTTAATTATTGTACGATTTAACAAATAAAATATCTAATTATTCTTAATATAATGTTTTACTATATTGCCCAGAAAATAGTTTTTCGCCCCCAAAATATAAATTGTTACTAATCGCTCCCTCAACAAGAAAAAACAACCACATGGGGTGATATCGCCCCCGGCTGAGAAACACTGATCTACATAATGCAAAGCAGTTGATATGCTACATTAGTATATAATGGGCTAAAACAATTAGCCTATTTAATTTCTTCTTTAGCTTATGAAATTCATATAATCATTAGCAAATTCAGATAAATGAGTCTATGTACTTTTTGTTCTGCTATTCCTTTACTCAGTCAGATTTATTCTGATTTTAATTATTGTATTCTGTTACTTTATATAAGGATAAAATAATTTCTCTTTTCCAAATATTCAAGTTAATATTTTACCATTATGTTGAATGCATTACATCAAATGCAAACATAACCATACATATTGCATTTTAATCATGTTATCACAAGGCTTAAAACTTATCAATATCTTCATAATTCCTGTTATTCATAAATACCCTGATTTATTTTTTTTCTATAAATGTGTTTTATAAAAAGAAAGGTGTTTGTTTTATTTATTGATCTGTATTAGAAGCAGAGATCTAGTTTCTTTTTTTGAAATTAGTTGATAAATTTTCTGTGACAATATTCTGTGATTCATTAGTGAAGTATAGAGTATATCAATTGTTTCTGTATAAAAGATCTATTTTCAGGCTATTTGGATTCCATATAACATACAAGAAATCAGTGTTTAAACTAAATATTCTGATTATATCACATTCCTGTTGCATTATTATACAGTAACTAAATAGAAGCATTCTTAAATGGCAAAAATTGTTTTTTTTATATATAAGTAAATTTATAAAACCAAACTTTTCTGAAAAATAATAACCATCTAATAAAGACATTCAGATTTTGTAAAAATTTCCAGAATTTTTTGAGTTTATATCATAATTAAGATATTTTATTATTAAAATCAAAATTTTATGTATTCAATAATTGTAAGTAGTACTTGTAAGAAGTACTTGTAATAGTAAGTAATACTTGTAAGTAGTCATTTATGATTCAGAACAAGCAAAGCATGAAGACACTGTCTGCAATGTTTTCAGTTTGATGGTAGTTAATTACAAATAAATGAAAGTAAAGTGTATGAAGTATGTTCTAAAAAATAACTGCACTTGAAAGTTTATATTTATGCTCTTTGTTGATCATCTTTTTATTAGCCATGACTAGAGTCAGGAAAATTATGTAGAACACTTTTTCTGAGGATGGTTTTAGGCTGCTTATGATAGCAGTAAATATAGTAACTAGAAATAATATGTTTTAATTAATATTTATAAATCTGCAAACCAATGGAATTTTCTCTTCTTGATTGTTCTGCAGATGCATGGAATTTCAAGTTTTGCTACAGCTTAAAGCAAGAGAACATCTGGTTTTTACCACAGAACTTATGTTTCATCCTCAATTTAAATATGCACTTGTGTTGAAATCTTGATTCTATGCTGCTGCCACAAAATGCTATAGTAAATGGCTACTCCACATATAAAAAGGATGCTCTGAGAAAGCCATTTTGATGTTAACATGACAGCTAAAGATCATATAAAAGAATTCCAAGTTGAAGGAATGTATGAAAGTGGAAACCTCATGAAAGCATTGATTACCTTAGAAAACAATAAAAGATCATTGTCTATCTCAAACCCATATGAAATAAGTCTGTTTCATTGGAAATGGAAGGGTTTAATGTTTTCAGTGGAATTTTTGCAATTATTGATAACTAGCCTGCTGATTTTATCAAATTTTTCCACACATTACACTTGCCTCTGGCCATGACTTACTGTGATTAGTTTACTTTGTAGGTCTATGTAATGTTGATAATGCACATCAATTTTTTCAAATGTTGAGAAATTCAGAGTCATATTCTAATATGATTTGCTTTCATCCATAATCTTCACTCTAAAATTTATATCATCTCCAGATAAATAAATTAGCCGTAAAAAGAATAGTATGAAATTCATCACATAATATTTCATGTACCAATACCGAAAATGCAGTTGTGAACATAAATTCAAACATGTGTTTTTTGATACTGTACAATACATGAAGAAAATTATCTTGAGATTACATTGTATGGAATAATACTATTTATGGAAACTATTTATGGAATAATACTATTTATGGAATGGTAAGTTCATCTTCAGATGTGTCAGATAAGAATTTACTCATTTTGAGATAAATGTGTGGAATTAATTTTCAGTTAAATCATTTTTTGTTATTAATATTGTTATCAAATTATAATTTTGATCTATAAAAATTGATTTAATTATTTTATAAGATAATGATTTTTTTAAAATATGTGTGTTCAATTTACCCATTACTTATAAACTTTAAAAAATACAGATATCCAAGAAAACTGAATTAATCAACAAACTAAACGAGTAATGCAAACAATTGCTAATCAGTTTGGTTTATTTATTTATTTTTTTTATTCATTCATTATTGTTTAATTCAGAGAGTCATGAATAATTCAAATCTGTTAATTTATAATCTAAATTCAAATTTTGATTGCATAGTATTGTTGAGAAAGATCAACATTATATTTATTTTGAACTTTAACATTTTTAGTTGCAGAATTTTTTAATGTTTTAAATTTCATGTTTTTGAATTTGTTTTAAACCCAATAATAACATTCAACAGACTTGTTCTTTTGAGGAAGATCAGAAGATAGTTGTTATAATTTATTTTTATAATAATAATAATAATAATTTCAGCATGCATGAAAAAAATTATAATCAATACCTAGGCATAAATCAATGAGTCATTTGATAGTTTAAACTACATTAATATCATTACTTTGAAGTTATATGAATCGAATAAATCAATATATTTTTTTTTCAAATTTATAAAACTTTAAAAATTCTTTTGAAGACTCCTTATATCTTAGCCCATATTTCATTTAATTTCTATTATAAATTATTTTTAGAAATAAATTTAAATTTTGATAGTTTTTAAATGGAATTTAAGTAGCATTTCTTGCATTTTGTACAATTTTATTCTAATAATAATTATGTTTTTAGATAAAAATGTCCTCAATACCATTTGTGATATTCAGAAGAGGATTGACGACAAGAGCAACACACAAAACTGAAAAGAAGCGTAGAATTTTGTACGATCGCATTTTACGTGTTGATCATGCCGGTGAACTTGGAGCTGACCGAATTTATGCTGGACAAATGGCAGTTTTAGGAAAAACAAATGTTGGACCAGTTATTCAAGAGATGTGGGATCAAGAAAAGAATCACTTAAGGACATTTGAACAACTCTTGCCAAAGTATCGTGCAAGACCTACTGCTCTTCTACCATTTTGGAATGTAGCAGGATTTTTACTTGGTGCAGGTAGATACCAATACTATATTTTAATCAATAAAATATAAAAATTAAACAAACATAAACATCATGAAAATATTCTGAAAAAGGGATAAATTCTATTCCAGATATATGTTATTCAAATATTATGTATTATGTGTTTATGTATACTAAGTTACTTATATATGATATATACAGTAGCAAATTATATAACTAGGAGCATTTATATTTAAGAGATAACAAAATATGAAAACTGTTTCCTGCCTTTTCATTATATTTAATTAAGGTGCTCAATATATAGTTATATTTTTGATTTCAAATAAAATTTGAGAATTCAAATAAATAATGAGAGAAATTATTTATCATTAAAAATACAATTCCAAAATTATCAGAGCAAAATCAGAAATATGCAAAATAATAGATAGGCCTAATTGTTATTTGATGCATTCTAAGATTTATAAGGGAATATTTTCTAAAACTTAGATTCGGAATTGAATCAGTTTCAAATTCTGTCATGCCTGGCTCAATCCAAAAACAGAGTAGTCTTTTTTTGGATTGAGTCAGACATGATAGCTTTGGAATTAACTGTGGTACTTGTAATGTATTCATGAAATACTTGTCATGAATATTTCAACACTTTAAAACATGTGATAATTTTTAAAATTACATCATCATCCAAAAATGAATAAACTTAACTGTGTATTTTAAATAAATTGCTTTGAAATTAATATTGTGTTGAGAAAACTAGAAGAAATGATCTCTCATATTCTGAAACTAAAGTAATATTACATCATTTCCTGTCTATATATATTGCTATCTAAAAAAAAACATCTAAAAACAATATTTATTTTTAAATTCTTAAACATTACCTGCCCTCTGCCAACCACAAGTAATATGAGAGAGTAAAAGGTTTTTCTCTGACTTATCGTTACAGTTGGCACTGAACTTACTAGACAACCAAAAATAGCCCAGTTCAATCACTTTTTTATTTAATGTTATTGCCTGCTAATCTGAAAACTTGCCAGAAAATTTGCATTTGCTCTACAAAATTTCACACTTATTTCTCTTTTCTATCTTTTTTATATCACTAACAAAGTATTGCATTATTATTCATTTGAAAACAAATATGAAAATATACATTTATTATGATAATTTATTATAATTAAAAAACTTACATTAAATTGAAGCAATGCAAGTCTGGAATTTTTGCATCTCCAGAACTCTCGTGGATGATTACAGAAAGATATTTGAAGACACTAGCGTGTCTCCTTATGCATCTCAGCCACAATCTTAATTACGTCTAGTCTAAACAATACATTTAGATCCCAAAAATGTGTAGTGAACAATAATAAAGTACTAGAGATGTTGACTAGCTTGCTTAAATAATCTCGGCCCAAACAAAATTACTTAAATGGTGTAACAATCAGCATGGATTATTTATTTGGGAGAACCTTTACATTGCAGCCTTAACACCATGCAACACTACTACTATTGAAATTCCACAAATAAATTTTACATCATCCCATGTGCTAGCTAATCTTCATATTTAGACAAACAGTTGACCATTTGTTAACTTTGGTATACAAAAGTTTGTATTTTGTTAAAATATTATGTTACTGGAAGGACTTAGGTTTTTACAGTGTATTTTGTTGTACAAAAGCTCTAAGTAAAGACATGACTAAATTACAGAGTAGCACTAAACTTTGTTTCTCTAATTAGTCATCATAGTTCTATATGAAAAGATATTTTTTCCATTTTAAAACTTTTTTCAGACACCATTTCTAATTTTTGTTTCAAATGTACATATACTGTACAACATCACTCTTTTATCTCTATAAGTCTTTTTATTATAAGTCTTTTAGAACTTAATCAGTGTGTCAATAAATATCTGTGAATAAATTTTAAAACTCAAATTTTATTATAAAATATTTATATATTGATAATCTAAGTTTTTGGAGTGAATTATGAATTTAGATATATATCCTATAGTTAATTAATAATTGAGCTACTTAACAGTAATTTTCCTGGAATGAATTAAAATTATTAACTCAAAAACTACTACAATCAGTCCCTGACATATGTAAATTTTTGCTGGCCAGTGCAAACTTTAAAAAAACTTGTAAAACAATACTAACTAAATACTAACAAAACAATACTAGAACTGCCAATTTATATTATGTAACTCATAAAATTTCAAAGGATTACTTTTAAAACTTTATATGATTTTTAATAAGCTTATGGGTCAAAAATGACCCTCTGGCAGTTCTAAGGTTAAAACAAAAAAAGCCACGCCTCAGGCTTTGATCAACATCTGTCAATGAAGTATGTTATCTATCTTAAAATTTTTCTATTTGTATTTNAAGAATCAGACTTTCACTATTTTTTTAGGTGACACGAAGATCATCTAAAGGAGTGGTGAGTCTAACAAAACTCAGTGTGTCGTCGACCATGTGTCATATGAACGTGTTCGTTAATTTCATACTAATGTAAATAAAATTTCCTTTAAAATGATATATAATATTTAATAGTTAATTCAATTTTTTGAACTAAGTCCAGATTTTTTTATCTCACTCTTATTCTGCTTTAAGTTCGAAAATTATAGGACATTGAAACCCAACAATACTTTAGAATCATTGGTAAATAAAAGTAATAATATAAAAATATGATAAAATATGTAATAATAAAAATAAATAATTTTATATTGTCAGCATAATTTTAGTTCAGTCAGTTTTATTATTTACTTATGAATATGAGAAAAATTCTCTATTATTTTTCTTTTTTAAATCAAAATTTGATTTCTCAATTACTCTCAATAGATGAGAATTTTCTTCTCAAATTACAGACATAAAAAATTAACAATTGAATAAACTTATGGTATATAAGATTCAACAAACTGTAGAAATTAACATTTTGTCATTATAAAAATTATATAGCAAGTCTGACAGACTAGACATGCTTTAACAACATATTTGAATCAAGGTTAGCAAGAGACAAGGGATAGAATAGTACAGTTTCTTTTATGTAAATCTTATATACCGGTATATATTTATCATATGAATGTTTATAAGTGTATCTTAGTTGTCATCAGTCTAATTCAACTGATGATCATACAGTCAATAAATATGTTGGATCTTATAACATCTAACAATATTTTATTTTTCAAAAAAGCAAATTAAAAAACCTAGATATCAATATTTTTAAAAAAATTAAATTTTTGAATTGTTTGATAGTTGTTTTATATGAGCTGCACTTTGGACACTTGATATATAAGGTTATTATAAATCATTGTAGCAATAAGATACATTTCATACCTCCCATATTTCAACTACTGTATTGCTGTTGTGGATGGAAATGTGTTTCCCATAATTTTAGTTTCAGTGCTGGGAATGAGAAAAAATTACAGAATGCCAGATCTGGACTGTACATTGGGTATGGGATGCATAAGATGTTTTTATTGGCCAAAACTCAGTTGTTATGTTATCAGCATGCAGACATACATTGTCATGGTATAGCTACCAATCATTGGCATCAAGATTGAGATGTTTCCTGTAGATGTGAGCCAACAATGTATGACAGAAGAACTGTGACAAGTATTTCTGTCTAGAGACTATTGTATATGGTGGTACAGTACATGTTGGTACACTACTCACTTAAAGAACAAGATAACTACTGTATATCAGCATTAAATAATTTTTATTACTTGTCATTATTGCAAGCACTTTCAACATTTTATAAATGTCATCTTCAGGTAAAGAAGAAAATGTAATTTAGGAACATAAGAATAAAGTAACTAATTAGTAAGTGAAACTTTAGAATAAGTAATAAAAATCATTTAATTAATGCTGATAGACAGTGGTTATCTTATTCTTTAAGTGAATAATATTTTGTCATGATGAACCTAGTCATTATTTTTATGATACACTACTCCTTGGCAATCAAATCATTACCACACAAATCCTGTTTATTCTCAGAATCAAAGCAATATAGCTAGGTTTCATCATCAGTGATTGCTGATTATAGAAGTGTTATCCAGATCAACCACTAGATATTGCAACTCTTGGCAGACTTCCATCTGAACGTGCTTTTGCTCAGGCATCAGAAGCTGGAGAACCCATCAAGAACAAATGCACTTCATATGCAGACAGTTGTGCAAAACATTCCCATCCAGGAGATGTTCAACATATCAGCAAATTCATCAATTGTAGTTTGATTCTTCTCAAATGATGGCACTAACAGTGTTAGAGTTCTTCAGTCAACATACTTCACAGGAGTCTGTAGATCTCTGCTTAGAGTTTGTTTCCCAGCTTTCAAAAAATGCCTTGAACCATCAAAATACTGTGAATTGAAAAAAGCTTCTTCACTTTACACTGTTTCAACATTTCATAAATGTTATAGCTGTTTTCTGCAAGTAAAAACAAATTTTTAAAAGTATTGTACACTATTGCTCAAGATCAATCTTCATTTTGTTGTAGATGGGAAATAGGCAGAATTTGTTCTGTGCACTCTATTAGCTATAGGAAGAATCCTATTTCTTTGCAATTTTTTGGACAGATGCATTGATAATCATTGTTTACATTAATATGGATCTGAAATTTATTAGTACAGTACATTTGTCAAGAAAAATTCAATCTTAATTTGTTTTCACTCACACTCACATCTAAAGTATAATGTTTTTCATACAATCAATCAAAGAAACTAGAGTTTATATTTTGGATATTATTTATATTAACAGATGATTATGTTATACAAATATTTATAGTTTATAAATTTGATTAATCAACAAATGTTTTTAAGCATGAGTGAAATGTTTGTTAATTAAATATTGTATAGACTTGCATAAAATTGTTTATTATATTATGTCAGACTTGTTATTATTTAAATATATCAATAAAAATGAAGATCTACACACTTAATCAATTGAAATGTATTCATAATAAATTTTTAGTACACATGTTGCATAGTACATAGTTGCAAGTAGGTATGTGAAGAAGTATAATGGGACAGTTGTATTTAAGAAAAATAAGTTTGATAAAAATGAGAAAGATCCTTTTGAGAATATGCAACAGTATATATGGTAAGAATTTTAAAAATTGAAATGAGTTTTTTTATATACATATTTAGAAATTAGTATTAACCAGTAGATAACTTTGATTCTGACATTATCATCAGGACTTGTTTCATTAAGGAATACCAAACGGAAGGAAGGAGTATAATTTTAAAATACTGACATAACTTTCAAGCAAATATAAAATAGCCTGCAAGATCAAATTTGAAATAAAGTTCTTTAAGTGTGTATTGTCATGCAAATTTCTAATTGTTGATTTTTAAATATTGATAGATGGTGACAATAAGCTTCTGAAATAAACAAACATGTTCATAAGAAAAATTTACAAGTTAGAAATCATATCATCATAATCAATTAATTTAGCTATTTTGTAACTCTTTAAATTAATAACATATGGTTAAAACAAAATGTTTTATTAACTAAATATTTAAATTTTATTAACATTTGGTTAAACTGCTTAGTGACATCTGTTTGATATGGAACAAGCAGAAAGTGTTATAAAAATTCTGTATGAAAGAATGAACGAAAAATATTCTGAATAATTTTTTGGACCGAATCTTATAATTTTGAGTTGTTTTAAAATTTCATACCATTTTTGATGTATGTTTGATATATACAATAATATAAAAAGTGACACACAATAATCTATTCAGGATGACTCCAATGTCTACATTAACTCATACAACACCAAATTTCACTCAGTCTACAAAAATTTTACTTCCAGAATTTTTCTGAGATGCATTCCTCCCATCTTCAGCAGAATCATACACATTACAAAGCAATGGCCAAAATACCTATAACTTACATTAAGTAGGTATTTGAAGAAGTATAATGAAAGAGTTGTATTTAAGAAAAATAACAGTTTTCACAATATGGTGAGGAATGAGAAAGATCCTTTTGAGAATGTGCAACAGTATATATGGTAAGAATGGAGAGAGGTAATGTATTGTACATAGAATCTACTTTGAGGAACTTAAGAGAGATTTGAACGTAAGATAGATGTAATGGCAAAGTAAGCTCATGTTTAGCACAAGATGTATATAACAAGGAAGTATGGTATGGGATGAAGCAAGAACAGTTTACATGAAAAACATGTTTATGAATTTGAGAATGGCAGATCTGTATTTATCTATTAAGCATGATAAACAATGTTGTAAATAAGAATGATGCTAATATATCTTTTGTAAAAAAGGGCTGGCGAATTTACACTTTAATAAAAATATGTAAAAGAGACTAAAAATGTCTTCACTTTTCGCTATGTCCAAGACATTTTTAGTCTCTTTTATGTATTTTTATTAAAGATGCTAATATTTATTCAGAGATTTGGAGGGCTGTAATTAGTAATAGGAAGGAAATAAGAAGTAATGAGGAATTTAAGACATTGTTAGGATAAAGTAAGAATATGAAGGAGTGACATAAATGTTGGTGAGAGTTAGTGATGTTAATAATGTAATAATGAATGGAATAAAAGTGGCGTTGAAACATTGAAATATTATTAGTTGGAGAATCAAAATTTCACTGTACTATGAGAAATTCAGTAAAAAAAATTTGAAAATGATGTGAAGGTTAACTGATTTTTAGTTTCAGTTTTTGAATGTTTCTGTGGTTAGTTGGAAAGTTTGAATTTACATTACTATGAAAACAGAAGAAACTATTTCAAACATTTAAAGGTGTTTGGAAAAACAAAGCTTTGGAAGTTAATGATTTTGGCAAATAAAAAATAATTTATTTTTGAATTTATAATTTATTTTTAAATTAAAAATATAGCTTTATTAGAATATCTATTTCAGTTTAATATAGTAATATTTTGATAACCCTTAATAGTATTTAAATATCCTAGTTACGTGACTTACTGTGCATAATAGATTCTTTAAATGAAAACATAATTCACTGCATAATTTAAGACAATAGCATGTCAATAATTTTAATTCATTCTGCTTTACAGAATCCAGTAGTTTCTCTGTATCATACATCTTATTTGACTTTATCTTTAGTATATTTCTATATATTCTAACAATTTTGTTATTTTGTCAGCATTCCTGATTATTTGAGTCTGTTTAAATATTGCATTAGTTCTCTACGTGACTATTTCTGTTGGAGGAATATTGACTTTTTTTTTAATCAAATATATTATGTCAAATTTATTTTAAGTTCTTGTTTACAATATAAATATAAAAGCTCATTAACATCTTTTTATTTACAAATGACATTTATAAAAAAACTGATTGATAATGTTTTAACTAAGAGCATGAAAATATTATTTCTTAAATGATGAATAGGAATTTATAAACCATTTAATGGAACTAATTGATTTTGTATCTTTTTTCTTATCCTGCAGATAACAAGAGAAATTATTGCTCCTTAATTCTTTAGCTAAGTCCTGTCAAATTGCATATTTTAAAATTAAAATCACAATTATCATTAACCTTAGAATGACCTTTTTCTCTTCTTTCTGGTCTTTTAAAATCAAATTAAACAATTCATTGATTAAAAAGGATTCTGTATACGTGAATACTAATGATTTATGTATATAATTATAAAAAAAGGTAAATGAGAACTTTATAAAAGACTGAAGGTATAACTGACTGCTTTTTATTCATTTGTATATTTAAAAATATAATATATGGTACTCTATTCTTCTTTTAGTAGTTGTTGACTGTAGCTAAGCCCAAAGAATTTTTAGCTTTAATTCTTGAATATTTAATGAACTGTTTTGTCATCCTTATACAATGATTACTATTTTGCTTACATAGGAGACAAATTTCTTGAATTCTCAGTATATATTAATAAAAATTATCTTAGCTTAATTGGCCATCTACTTCTACTGCTACTATAACTACTGATATATCAATGGATTCCATTAAAAGTAAAGTGTGAATTATAGACTGACAGAATAAAAAATATTAAATAAAATTGTTTTAATTAAATCATAAATAAGACAAAATCGATATGCAAATGTGAAATGCAAAATTGATTATTGAAAGCTACTAAAAAAAAAAAAATAACACTATTAAGAAAAATATTACTGTAGCATTAATATTTTTGAATACCATGTGAATATATTATAAACATGCAATATTTCTCTTATGCTTATTATAAATGCTTTGTTATATACACACAATCATAATAAAACTGAATTCAGTACTTCAAATATATTGCTGACTGTTTTGTTTTAAAGATTTTCTGTGGAATCACAAGAATTAAAAGCACTTCTGTAGATTCCATTAACTTTGTTTTTACTGAAAACTTTTAAGAAAATAAGAAAAGTACATTGACAAATTTTCCATTGAGATGATAATCTCAATCTGTATGACGTATATGAATATATTTTATAATAAAAAAAGTATACAGAGGATTCTGAATTGGTGCAGTTTTCATTTCCTACAATTTTCCAACTGGAAAAACAGAATAAAACTGCCCACATAATATGATAGTTTAAAGTTTGGAATAACGCCATTATTTCAAACTTTGAACCTGCTATAGGCATTCTATAGAATGAAAGTTTAACTCAAAAAATTTTATTGGTAACGTTATGCTGTTGCATTGATGTATAGGAGATAATATGATGTCGTATTTTAAAATAGAAACTGCTCAAGAGAAAGAAATGTGTTGTTTGGTTTTTGAAACAAAACTATTCTCACAATGCAACATCATAAAAGATAAATGTAATGTTCAGCAAGATGGTGAACCTTATGCTCTTATCATCTGAGAATTTCTTGACATGCATTTTCCTGGCACTGAGTTGGGTTGTGTATTGTAGACTGATTTCTTAGCTTCTGCACTAACCTGATATTATAATACTTGATTTCTTCCTGTAGAGATACATGAAGGGTATTGTGTACAAGACCCCTGTGACTTATCTTGATGAACTGAAGCTTAGAATTTTTCCTGCAATAGAGATGGTTATATTGCAAATGCTGTAGAACACTTGGAGGAAAATTGATTATTGCTTGGAACTCATTCTTTGAAAGGTATGCATGTTGATGTCTAGCATTCTGCAGTATTGATTCTATACATATAGTAAAACTTTCTGACTTTCATATCCTATAAGCAGTTTTAACAGGATTAGACAAAAGTCTGGATTGAATTTAAAGCATTATAGCTTTTGAATTCAAAAGATAATTTTAAAATCTTTGCACCAAAAATTTGACTTTAAACATGCTCAGTTCAGCATGTGGAGTTTTCAAAAATTCCCGAGTTGGTTTGGAAAAATGACTTCAAAAGAGGATATATTAAGAGAACTTATACAAATGTACAAGAATACAGTGAATCACTCAAATTCGTGGTGGAGCATTTTTTAGTTGGATGCCACAGCAAATCAACTGTATATAAATTTTGAAAAGTAAAAAAAAACTGGAAGAAAAGACAAGAAGTGGAAGAAAGCCAGATGTTACGAATGCTAAAAACTGAAGAGCATTGCAACAAATGTTTGATAAAAAAGATGCAATTAGCCAGGTGGAGGCAGCTAAAAGATTCAATTGTCATCAAATGTGTAGGTAAAGACATAAGATGAATGTAAAGAAAAGGAAGAAGAAGAGAACCCCAGAGTACACTGCTGAAAAAAATCACCATAATCCAAATGCAATACAGATGGTTTGTAAGAAATTTTGGATGATGAGAAGTACTTTTCTCTCTCTAGTATGCAAATGGCAGGAAATGAAATTTACTATGCAAGCAATGAAAATCGAGCACCTCCTGAAGTGAAGTACAAATTTAAGATAAAATCTGAAGCAAGAGTAATGCTGTACAGTACATTGCCATTTCACCAGCATTTCAAAATCATTTTTTTTTAAAAAAGGGATCCCATTCAATTGAAGCTGACACCTACCAAAATGAATGTTTAAAAAAATTCTAATACTTTTTCTTAACAAGCATCATCAAAATGATTTTGTCTTTTGTCCTGGCAAAGTTTTCTCTCACTACACAAAACCTGTGGAGTTCCCTAAAGCCAAAAATATTTCTTTTGTACCCAAAACACATAATCCATCAAATCTGCCACAATGCCAGCCAATTGAGGTTTTCTTTGGATATTTGGCACAAATAGTATTCAAGAAAGGTCAGTGAACAAAAAATACCACACAACTGATCCAAAGAATAACATTTCATTTTAAAAAAATTACATGAAGGCCATTCAAAGGAGTTGTGAGTCTATCAAAATAAACTTATGGCACATTGTCAACCATGGGTCATATGATCATGTTCATTAATTCTATACTACAGGTATCCCTTGATTAACGTGGTTAATTAATTCCTCAATGCTACTGCATATATCAAAATCACATTACTCAAATACAGTATCTATGTTAAGTAAAGACAACTGGTAAAGCAACATTAATTAAAACTTCTGCCACACATACAAAGGAATTGCTACAATTAATTTCAAATCCTGCATTAATCAAGGGATACCTGTAGTATAGAATTAATGTTGTATTGTAAATAAAATTTATTTTAAAATGATATATAATATTTAATAGTTAATTCAATTTTTTGAACTAAGTCCAGATTTTTTTATCTCACTCTTATTCTGCTTTAAGTTCGAAAATTATAGGACATTGAAACCCAACAATACTTTAGAATCATTGGTAAATAAAAGTAATAATATAAAAATATGATAAAATATGTAATAATAAAAATAAATAATTTTATATTGTCAGCATAATTTTAGTTCAGTCAGTTTTATTATTTACTTATGAATATGAGAAAAATTCTCTATTATTTTTCTTTTTTAAATCAAAATTTGATTTCTCAATTACTCTCAATAGATGAGAATTTTCTTCTCAAATTACAGACATAAAAAATTAACAATTGAATAAACTTATGGTATATAAGATTCAACAAACTGTAGAAATTAACATTTTGTCATTATAAAAATTATATAGCAAGTCTGACAGACTAGACATGCTTTAACAACATATTTGAATCAAGGTTAGCAAGAGACAAGGGATAGAATAGTACAGTTTCTTTTATGTAAATCTTATATACCGGTATATATTTATCATATGAATGTTTATAAGTGTATCTTAGTTGTCATCAGTCTAATTCAACTGATGATCATACAGTCAATAAATATGTTGGATCTTATAACATCTAACAATATTTTATTTTTCAAAAAAGCAAATTAAAAAACCTAGATATCAATATTTTTAAAAAAATTAAATTTTTGAATTGTTTGATAGTTGTTTTATATGAGCTGCACTTTGGACACTTGATATATAAGGTTATTATAAATCATTGTAGCAATAAGATACATTTCATACCTCCCATATTTCAACTACTGTATTGCTGTTGTGGATGGAAATGTGTTTCCCATAATTTTAGTTTCAGTGCTGGGAATGAGAAAAAATTACAGAATGCCAGATCTGGACTGTACATTGGGTATGGGATGCATAAGATGTTTTTCTTGGCCAAAACTCAGTTGTTATGTTATCAGCATGCAGACATACATTGTCATGGTATAGCTACCAATCATTGGCATCAAGATTGAGATGTTTCCTGTAGATGTGAGCCAACAATGTATGACAGAAGAACTGTGACAAGTATTTCTGTCTAGAGACTATTGTATATGGTGGTACAGTACATGTTGGTACACTACTCACTTAAAGAACAAGATAACTACTGTATATCAGCATTAAATAATTTTTATTACTTGTCATTATTGCAAGCACTTTCAACATTTTATAAATGTCATCTTCAGGTAAAGAAGAAAATGTAATTTAGGAACATAAGAATAAAGTAACTAATTAGTAAGTGAAACTTTAGAATAAGTAATAAAAATCATTTAATTAATGCTGATAGACAGTGGTTATCTTATTCTTTAAGTGAATAATATTTTGTCATGATGAACCTAGTCATTATTTTTATGATACACTACTCCTTGGCAATCAAATCATTACCACACAAATCCTGTTTATTCTCAGAATCAAAGCAATATAGCTAGGTTTCATCATCAGTGATTGCTGATTATAGAAGTGTTATCCAGATCAACCACTAGATATTGCAACTCTTGGCAGACTTCCATCTGAACGTGCTTTTGCTCAGGCATCAGAAGCTGGAGAACCCATCAAGAACAAATGCACTTCATATGCAGACAGTTGTGCAAAACATTCCCATCCAGGAGATGTTCAACATATCAGCAAATTCATCAATTGTAGTTTGATTCTTCTCAAATGATGGCACTAACAGTGTTAGAGTTCTTCAGTCAACATACTTCACAGGAGTCTGTAGATCTCTGCTTAGAGTTTGTTTCCCAGCTTTCAAAAAATGCCTTGAACCATCAAAATACTGTGAATTGAAAAAAGCTTCTTCACTTTACACTGTTTCAACATTTCATAAATGTTATAGCTGTTTTCTGCAAGTAAAAACAAATTTTTAAAAGTATTGTACACTATTGCTCAAGATCAATCTTCATTTTGTTGTAGATGGGAAATAGGCAGAATTTGTTCTGTGCACTCTATTAGCTATAGGAAGAATCCTATTTCTTTGCAATTTTTTGGACAGATGCATTGATAATCATTGTTTACATTAATATGGATCTGAAATTTATTAGTACAGTACATTTGTCAAGAAAAATTCAATCTTAATTTGTTTTCACTCACACTCACATCTAAAGTATAATGTTTTTCATACAATCAATCAAAGAAACTAGAGTTTATATTTTGGATATTATTTATATTAACAGATGATTATGTTATACAAATATTTATAGTTTATAAATTTGATTAATCAACAAATGTTTTTAAGCATGAGTGAAATGTTTGTTAATTAAATATTGTATAGACTTGCATAAAATTGTTTATTATATTATGTCAGACTTGTTATTATTTAAATATATCAATAAAAATGAAGATCTACACACTTAATCAATTGAAATGTATTCATAATAAATTTTTAGTACACATGTTGCATAGTACATAGTTGCAAGTAGGTATGTGAAGAAGTATAATGGGACAGTTGTATTTAAGAAAAATAAGTTTGATAAAAATGAGAAAGATCCTTTTGAGAATATGCAACAGTATATATGGTAAGAATTTTAAAAATTGAAATGAGTTTTTTTATATACATATTTAGAAATTAGTATTAACCAGTAGATAACTTTGATTCTGACATTATCATCAGGACTTGTTTCATTAAGGAATACCAAACGGAAGGAAGGAGTATAATTTTAAAATACTGACATAACTTTCAAGCAAATATAAAATAGCCTGCAAGATCAAATTTGAAATAAAGTTCTTTAAGTGTGTATTGTCATGCAAATTTCTAATTGTTGATTTTTAAATATTGATAGATGGTGACAATAAGCTTCTGAAATAAACAAACATGTTCATAAGAAAAATTTACAAGTTAGAAATCATATCATCATAATCAATTAATTTAGCTATTTTGTAACTCTTTAAATTAATAACATATGGTTAAAACAAAATGTTTTATTAACTAAATATTTAAATTTTATTAACATTTGGTTAAACTGCTTAGTGACATCTGTTTGATATGGAACAAGCAGAAAGTGTTATAAAAATTCTGTATGAAAGAATGAACGAAAAATATTCTGAATAATTTTTTGGACCGAATCTTATAATTTTGAGTTGTTTTAAAATTTCATACCATTTTTGATGTATGTTTGATATATACAATAATATAAAAAGTGACACACAATAATCTATTCAGGATGACTCCAATGTCTACATTAACTCATACAACACCAAATTTCACTCAGTCTACAAAAATTTTACTTCCAGAATTTTTCTGAGATGCATTCCTCCCATCTTCAGCAGAATCATACACATTACAAAGCAATGGCCAAAATACCTATAACTTACATTAAGTAGGTATTTGAAGAAGTATAATGAAAGAGTTGTATTTAAGAAAAATAACAGTTTTCACAATATGGTGAGGAATGAGAAAGATCCTTTTGAGAATGTGCAACAGTATATATGGTAAGAATGGAGAGAGGTAATGTATTGTACATAGAATCTACTTTGAGGAACTTAAGAGAGATTTGAACGTAAGATAGATGTAATGGCAAAGTAAGCTCATGTTTAGCACAAGATGTATATAACAAGGAAGTATGGTATGGGATGAAGCAAGAACAGTTTACATGAAAAACATGTTTATGAATTTGAGAATGGCAGATCTGTATTTATCTATTAAGCATGATAAACAATGTTGTAAATAAGAATGATGCTAATATATCTTTTGTAAAAAAGGGCTGGCGAATTTACACTTTAATAAAAATATGTAAAAGAGACTAAAAATGTCTTCACTTTTCGCTATGTCCAAGACATTTTTAGTCTCTTTTATGTATTTTTATTAAAGATGCTAATATTTATTCAGAGATTTGGAGGGCTGTAATTAGTAATAGGAAGGAAATAAGAAGTAATGAGGAATTTAAGACATTGTTAGGATAAAGTAAGAATATGAAGGAGTGACATAAATGTTGGTGAGAGTTAGTGATGTTAATAATGTAATAATGAATGGAATAAAAGTGGCGTTGAAACATTGAAATATTATTAGTTGGAGAATCAAAATTTCACTGTACTATGAGAAATTCAGTAAAAAAAATTTGAAAATGATGTGAAGGTTAACTGATTTTTAGTTTCAGTTTTTGAATGTTTCTGTGGTTAGTTGGAAAGTTTGAATTTACATTACTATGAAAACAGAAGAAACTATTTCAAACATTTAAAGGTGTTTGGAAAAACAAAGCTTTGGAAGTTAATGATTTTGGCAAATAAAAAATAATTTATTTTTAAATTAAAAATATAGCTTTATTAGAATATCTATTTCAGTTTAATATAGTAATATTTTGATAACCCTTAATAGTATTTAAATATCCTAGTTACGTGACTTACTGTGCATAATAGATTCTTTAAATGAAAACATAATTCACTGCATAATTTAAGACAATAGCATGTCAATAATTTTAATTCATTCTGCTTTACAGAATCCAGTAGTTTCTCTGTATCATACATCTTATTTGACTTTATCTTTAGTATATTTCTATATATTCTAACAATTTTGTTATTTTGTCAGCATTCCTGATTATTTGAGTCTGTTTAAATATTGCATTAGTTCTCTACGTGACTATTTCTGTTGGAGGAATATTGACTTTTTTTTTAATCAAATATATTATGTCAAATTTATTTTAAGTTCTTGTTTACAATATAAATATAAAAGCTCATTAACATCTTTTTATTTACAAATGACATTTATAAAAAAACTGATTGATAATGTTTTAACTAAGAGCATGAAAATATTATTTCTTAAATGATGAATAGGAATTTATAAACCATTTAATGGAACTAATTGATTTTGTATCTTTTTTCTTATCCTGCAGATAACAAGAGAAATTATTGCTCCTTAATTCTTTAGCTAAGTCCTGTCAAATTGCATATTTTAAAATTAAAATCACAATTATCATTAACCTTAGAATGACCTTTTTCTCTTCTTTCTGGTCTTTTAAAATCAAATTAAACAATTCATTGATTAAAAAGGATTCTGTATACGTGAATACTAATGATTTATGTATATAATTATAAAAAAAGGTAAATGAGAACTTTATAAAAGACTGAAGGTATAACTGACTGCTTTTTATTCATTTGTATATTTAAAAATATAATATATGGTACTCTATTCTTCTTTTAGTAGTTGTTGACTGTAGCTAAGCCCAAAGAATTTTTAGCTTTAATTCTTGAATATTTAATGAACTGTTTTGTCATCCTTATACAATGATTACTATTTTGCTTACATAGGAGACAAATTTCTTGAATTCTCAGTATATATTAATAAAAATTATCTTAGCTTAATTGGCCATCTACTTCTACTGCTACTATAACTACTGATATATCAATGGATTCGCCTATTTAATTTCTTCTACGATATTAATATTTATTCATTTTCATACGCGCGCCGATAAGATCAGTTAATAAATTACCCGTAACAATAGAAATTTTAATAAAAACACAAAAATACTTTGGGTTAAACTAACCAGGCTTCTTCAGTTAAGAATTTACAGTATAAAGAATGGAATTCGTTTTTGGTTACAATCAGTTACAGTTTTAACTTACGCGAGAATTTAATTCCGTTAAGATTGGCCATACTACTAAGCCACGTTTCACTTCATATCATTTTCCCATTCTACAACCAACGTTTAATTCAATTCAAATTTATTAACTTAAGGTAATCGATGCCTTTATCTTGCTTAAAATCACAGCCGTAGATCTATGGACCTTAGGTTGTTTATACTAATCCCGATATCATTAGTATAAAACTTGTACAGATTTTACACACTAGTGATATTGGGACTAGTGAATTTATTGGGCATCTACAATACGCCTTTCGGTCCTCGATACCCCACACGCGATCTAAGGTTGTTTAGTTTATTGTTTGTTTAGTTAAGTTATGGAAACGCAACACATGGGCGATTTGCCTAGGGCAGTGCTTCTCAACCTCTAACGAATCGTCGCCCCTTTCAACGTAGTATCGCCCCCTTCACTACAAAATTCCGATGCCAAGGGACAAGGCTAACGCAAAATTCGTACTGCATTGAATAGACTAGTGACTAGTACTGTATAACGTTATTTGTTTAATTATTGTACGATATAACGAATAAAATATCTAATTGTTCTTAATATAATGTTTTACTATATCGCCCAGAAAATTGTTTTTCGCCCCCCCAAAATATAAATTGTTGCTAATCGTCCCCTGAACATGGAAAAACGCCCACACGGAGGCGATATCGCCCCCGTTGAGAAACACTGGCCTAGGGGAATGCCTTCCGGGAGGTCTTTTTAAGCGTAACTAGTCTCTATTCAGGCATTACAGACGTGGAGAAAATCCGGAAAACTAACCCCACGTGGCCAGCCCGTCCTGCGAGGCGCGAATCCATGACCGAACTCCCAGTATTTAGGGAACGGCACCGCTTGGCAACTTGTGGGCCCTGAACACTGGTAATACCGTTGGTTCGCGCCTTGCCAACGCCTTCGGAAAACACGTAACCAGCCCGGTCACGTGTTTTCCGAGTTTTAGTAACACCTGAATAGGAGCTCAGTTTCCCATAAAACACCTCTCGGAAGGCATTCCCCCTTCTGCAGATCGCCCATGTGTCGTCTTGCCGTATACCAATAAAACCAACCAAACATTCGTTCATTCCAGCTTTTGAAGGGGCCTGATGGCCGAGGGCTACCAATCTGGGAGAGTAGCTTCCAGAAAATTTTTGGGCTGGTCTGTCCCGGACACGTTTGGTCCCATCTTCACCATTCGGCCGCTCAATAGTGGGCCTGATCGAACCCACGATGGGCCTGGAAAAGACCCTTTAGTGTATTTAGGACGGAAAGCGTAAAAACAACTTTATAAGGAATAATTGAATTGTAATAGAGCTATGCCACGATTATATTTTAAAAACATTTTAACACGTTTAAACATAATATTACCCAATAAATATATTTTTGAAAGTATTTCTCATACAGATGAAAAAGTTTGCAACCGGAAAAATCTAGTTTAATATATGTATTGTAAATTTCCTAGTATTTAGTATATTGTTATATAACTTATGAGCTTATCTCTATAACGACATTTATATTCTATTCAATTATATTGTATTCATTTTAAAAATCCTCATTTCAATTTTCTAAACAATCATTGCATACAGAATTTTTCTTCCGTAATAATTAATTGCAGGAAATTCGTGTTTCTAAAATTCAATATTTAAAATCATATGATCTCTGTAATCTAATCTATATAATAAATTCCTTTACATCATTTAGGCCTATATTTTTTCGTGTTTTTGACAGTATAAAACGCTTTAATTAATAATTTTCAACGACTAAAATATAAAAAAAAATTGTTTGCCTATCAAGCTTACCTTTTATTCCATTTTTTACGATAAAAGTAATAAAAAAAAATTATATAAATTGTAATCTTAGTGAATGATAAAGATTTATAACGCCACAATTTGCCAATAAAATCGGTTGTCATAAGAAACAACCAATTAGAAACATTACACGTGTCACGTGATAGGATTTAAATTCAAATTTAGGCTGCATTGCATTGTAAAAAGATTTTATTATGTAATTATTATATAGTGACCNGAAAGGCTGCCTTTAAGTAAAATGCACGTTATTCCTTAATCTCATCCTTAATTAGAAACAATTTGCAACATCAGAAAAGGTAACTCAATGAAACATTCTCCGAATATATGAATATTCTATTGGATCCATCTATACCTCTACCAAAGCAAATGAATAGCTCAGATATCTGAAAATTTCATAAATTCCAGTATACATTTTTACATTTCATCCTAGCTCATTAAATTTTGTTCATATAGTATTTAACTATAAGTATTATTTCTAGAGAACTTTCTTAAAATAGTAGTAAATTTATAATCAGTTCTCAAAAAATTGTCATATTATACTGTTTTAATTTGAATTTATATAATAATTTTGGTCATTTTCATTCTGCACAGGTACTGCTCTGTTGGGAAAAGAAAGTGCAATGGCGTGTACAGTTGCGGTAGAAGATGTCATAACGCAGCATTATAACGATCAAATAAGAGAACTCATGGCCGACGATCCTAATTCCAATCAAGAACTTCTGAATACTTTGAAACAATTTCGTGATGATGAAGAACATCACCATCACACTGGACTACAGTTTGGTGCAGCTGATGCTCCATTTTATAATATCCTCTCTGAAACTATTAAAATTGGATGTCGAGGAGCTATTTGGATAGCAGAAAGAATATAACAAAATAGTAAATATTCTAAATTTTATAACAAAATAATGTAAAGTATAAAAAAAGCATTCACACGTACAATATTAAGATTGTTTATTTCATAGTATGAAATAACAATTATAATATGTTTTTAGTTTTGTTATTTTTTTAATGCTATTTTGAATTAAGCATTAAAAATTTTTAATTAAAAAGTTCTTAAACATTTTGATCTTATTTTCCCACCTAAAAATGGATAATTCAATATTTTATATTACAAAATCAGCCTCTTACAAAATATAACATTAATAAATATGAAATTTCTGGGAATATTACTGCAACAGCATAATCTAAACAGATTAACATATTATCTGGATTAATAAGATAACTACACAGATCATTATTGTTGAAGAAAATAATATTTAATTCCAACAGATGGCACTAATATACAATTTTTCTAAATTAAGTAAAATGTGCCATCCTTTTTTAACCTCATAAATCTTTTGAAATAAAGATTTAAAGTGTAGAAAACTGGTTCAGATGATTTGCTGAATTACCACTGAGCACAAATTTAAAAAATTGATAAGTTAAACCCCTCATTAATGACATCACATAATGCCATAGTTCCGAATTGTCCATAAATTACCTTAAGCTATTTTTATACATTTTAACTATCAAATCACTAACCCTGTAACATTCTGTAATGCAGTCGCCCAAATCTACCCCAAAATTATGTAATGCCTTATTCTCGATCAACCCCTTAACGTAACGTGTTGTATATTATTCTTTAGTACAATTACTAAGGAGTAATATACAGCACAAGGTATTGAACGTTACATTATTTTATTAATTACATATATAACGTACCGTACAAAGCAGTGACAAACAATACGCTTCGTTATGCAACACTTAAAGCAGAAATGAATCATTCTGTTACCCAATGGTTGAGATCCTAGCATTATGTAAACAAACATCACCACCCCCTTGTAACACAGTAACGTTTACCTGCGTACCCACCCATATCTGCTTTACGCAATTTATGGATAGCCTCTTAATGTAACTAACGCTCCATTTTTTAATATCTTATCCGAAAATATCGAGTACAATTTTTTCTTATATCAAGTTTTTCTTCCATTAAATTCTGACAACAAAACGAAATTTTAATCTGAAAAAGTTCGAAGAATTAGTATATTCGTTTTATGAAAGTTTAATGAATATATTTGATTACCAAGAAACTTAACAATTATCATGTTTTACAAAAGTATAAGAAATAAGTTTTTTTCAGTTTTCATCATGATGATACAGTATTATAATGCTATGATAAGAGATGTGTAACTTATTGGATATAGTTGTATATCAAATGTTTTAGATTCTAAAAATTTCGAAGATGATTAACTGAATGAATATTCGGTTAAGATTATTAACGGTATGTTCATTAATAGTGTATTGTTTATTTATAAATAACAATTAGCATACGAAATATTACAAGATATACTGGTTATTATTTTGTAATTCATATATTTAAAACATCAAATGTCAAAAATATCAACGATATTTCCGAAAAATCAATAGAGGGAAAAGCAGCAACGTCTGATCCCCCTAAGTAGGATCCCAACTTATTTCGAGAAATAAGTGTTGCAGACTAGCGTTAAGTGGAGTAAATACTTCATAGTCTTGTCATCTTGAATTTTATGCAATCGTTATTGCTCAGTTATGGTTGGTCTCGTTTGTTAAAAGTGCGTGGATTTTCATTCTTGCTATCCACGAAATTGTTGAAACGTGATTTTGTCATTACTTCACTTCTAAACAGGTTACAGTTCGTTTCTCACTATTAACATAAAATAGAATACAATTAGGGATTATGTGCCTTGTTAACCGTTTCTGACATAATAATTCACGATGCTATGTTATTCCAAAACATTCCCTACCCCTTAGTCGGTCCCCCATGCATTCTAAAGGATCCTCACGTTTCTGAACATTATTTTGAGTTCGAAAAACTAGATCTTTCTTATATTTAGATTGGAAACAATGACAGAAGATAGTAGAAGGGGGAAAAGTTGCATGGCCTCAGAATCCATGACTAACGTCATAGAAGCTATGAGAGAGGGAGAGGATTGAATGGAAAAATCAGTAAAAATATTTTAGGTCACAAAAACTACTTTGAGATTACCACTAAAAGTGAAGCTATCTGCATGTTTTGTGATAGTGGTCTTCAGATTGCCACGGTGAACTGTAGGTGAGACGTGTACAGTACATTGATTGAGCTTTGAAGAATGTTCAGGAACGGAATATACTTAAGATTTTTACAACTGTTTTCATTCCTCAAGGCATAAACATGTTTAAATAAATCGTTTTATGCTATAATTTGTCCTTTTTTCCATAAATTCTTGTTTATATGGTGGTTCGAACTAATCAAAGAATGTTTTGGCGTAAAAAAAAAAAAAAATTAGCTTTAAAATTATTAAAGTTGCAGAGGTAAAATGAATTAGGGTCTTTTGGTGCACTTCCTATACAGAATAACTAGATTAATAATTTCTTGCTCTCAAAAGGAAGTTAAAATTCTTCTATGGTCCTGTCCACAACCAAGGATGAAGAGTTAAAAGTTTACTATTAATACGCGAATACTTATTGGTTATGTTAAACTAAGTATTGATCCTTGATTGTGAATAGATTACAGGTTAATTTATGCCTGATTTCTCAGTGTAAGCTGGTACAATTGTGTGAATAATTGGATCGATAATAGCATAGCAGCAACGCTACTATAATTACTTATGAATTTTTCTTAAAAATGACCTATAAATTCCCACTGTCTGTCTTTCCTTAATCTCGAGAATGGTGTTAGATAAGTGAAATTCAAGACCAAATATGGGAAGCTTAGGAACAGGTGGCCCCCATTAACCATATGAACTTCCGACGAAAACCGGAAGTCATGTTATCTCAATTAAATTTTCTATTCAAAGGCGTTAGATGACCGGCACGACTCTATTGTTAAAGGAAAAGTATGACGTACAACAGAGGAAAGGCACGACTAATTTGAGATGGAAAACATATATTTTAAATTAAATAAATTATAAACATGATTAAAAATTGTAGCCCGGCCTTGTGACGGTGTCTCAATAAATAATTGTTTATTGTTAAATTTTTCCTGGAATAATATACAGAACAACACAGGAAAAAGTTTTAACACCACAACATTAAAATTTTCCTGTGCTGTAATTCCTTTTTACATCAATATTCCACATCGACAAACTATTTCTTTTATTAAAATTACAGAAGACTTTTATAATAATTCAAATTATGCAAAGTAATATGCGTGGTCTCATAACAATGATAAATTCTACGTCAAGATGACGTAAATTGACGTGTCTCGATGGGAAGGCATACAAAATGTAGTTTACGTTGCGTCATCACTTACGGAGATTTAGACATTTGAGAATGACAGGTTTTCAAATCATGTCTTGTAACTCCTCCATAATATACGAGGTGTAATGATATAACTTCATAATACATAATACGAAACTGTAGTGTAATGTAACATATATAACGATTTTATGTCTACGTTTTGTATATAAAAGGTTATTTTATGTTACATACTTTATACAAATAAGCTTTTAAAAAGCTGAAAATGTTAGTTAAATATATTTTTCGTTAGATTTTAAAGATGTTGTGAATGGTTAATATATTAATGTTTACTACCAGGCCCTCGAGAAGTGGTAACGGGATTTTTCCCCGGAGAAAACTTAGGGGCCCTACCACTATAAATTAGCGTTATAGTATTTTTACTAACAAAAAATATTTTAAAAAATTGGCAAAATAAGGCCCGCTAAGGAGAAGTGGGCCCCTCTATCATCACGCCAGGTACAGTCTTGTTTACTACTGTTATTCACAATATATATATACAATAATTTACTTATTATTATTGAATTTCCATGCTTATAAATTTTAAAATAATTTTCATAAAAAGTAAATTTAATGTGTTTATTCTCGATATCCATGTAATAATTAAGAAAGTAAAGCACAACTACGAAAGCTATCAAAGCATTAGCTCGTTGCCTGGTAAAAGGCTTTACTACAGCAGGATAAGAAAACCAATGACATAATCCGTTTCATTTCAAACGCACTGACATTTGTTGTGCCCATTGATTACATATAAAATCGTAGAATAATAGTTGCTGCCCAATAATTTCGTTCCTAACATCAAAGAATAATTAATTACATAACGATATCTGAAAAATAAATAGACTTATACAGTATATATAATTAAATATCCCACGTCATTTTTATTTTGTAAAGTAAAGTTTGCATAGTCAATACGTTTACGTATTTTTTTGAAACTTAATTCTGTATACCAACAATAAAATACTGAATTATTTCTCAGAAATTAATTAGGAAAGTTTAATTAAAAATTTTATTAAGAAAAGTTTTTAATTCATTGATTAATTCGCGATTTTCTTTACCTTGAAATTTTGTCATAGCTAAAGTTAACGCGGTTAATGTTAATGGTATTTAACATCTTGAATGATTCAGGACATTCATTTCATTCCGATTTACATAAAGTTTTACATTTCATGGAGACTTCTGCATGAAAATTGCCTGTGTGCTCCAAGCTATTCTCCTCACACATTTAGATTTTTATCCATGTTCTTTTGAACTTTTCTTACAGGTTGGTGGTGGATACCGTTAAAGCAATTCTGGAAAATTGCTTTTTGGAGATTGTCAATTGTTTCAAGATGGAAATAACAAATTACCCTTTTTGTAATGTCTCAAAGCTCGGACTTCCAGAAGATTACGTCGTATGGTATAGTCGTGAAGTTCGGATATTTTTAATTGTAGAAATTGTTTGTTACAATGCTTATTTATGGCAATGCTACATATGGGCGATGTGCCTCCCGAGAGGTCTTATATGGAAAAATGGCCCTATTTAAGTGTACTAAAGTGAAGAAAACCCGGAAAACTCCACGTTGGAGAGGTGCAAACCCACGACAAAATGTTTAATGATTTTACAGAATTTAAGATTAAAAAAAAAATACATCTTTTGCAAATAAAATCATAAAAGATATTTCTAATATTGATAAGGAAAAGAACAGGAATACGTGTAAATAAAAGTAAATTTTATGAAATCCGATTCAATTCTTTCGAAAAAATATAAAAGCAAAGAATTAATGCATTTATTTTTATAAATTACAAGCAAATTCAAATTTAAAACATTAAAAACATTTCTCTTCGTGTAATAATTTAATGTGTTTTAAGTTATTTATTAAACAAGACAAAGTTTAAGTTAAAATGATTCAATTTTTATATGTTAAGAAAATTGTAAGATAAGTGGAAAGAGATGTGTGAGATAAATATATAGATTTTGTATAATGTATAACTTCTGTAAGGTAAAGTATAAGTTGAGTGGGTGTATTCGCCGTACACTTTACATAGGCCTACGCACTGTATAGAGTTAGATTTCTAAGAGTAAGTAGTAAATATGTACTTTATTAAAACACAAAGTACATATTTACTACTTACTCTTAGAAATCGAACTCTACTTCTTACTTTTTATTAGTTGTTTATCAAAAAAATTTATTTTTTCATTTTGCTTCAAATTTAAAAAAAAATATCTTGCTTTGTAATTGTTTATTTTCCCAAAATTAAGTGGAAATTTTCATATATTTTAAGTTAAAAATAACAATATATTTAAATTCAATGCAATTATCAGTTAAAATAATTCAATATGACTTTTTTATTTATTTAAATACTTCCCATTTCATTATTGTCAGCTAAAATATTTATAAAAACATTTTTTAATTTAATTATTATAAAAATAATTTGAATTTGAAAAGTAACGAAGCATTCAAATTCGCGAAAAATCAACGTTTATCTTAATTTCTCACAGAATCCTTGCATATTTACTGTATAATTGAAGTTCTGGGTTCGACTCTCGTCATATTTTTGGAAATAGAATCATGTACTACATTTCTATATATTTTTATTAACAATATCTGTAAGATTTCATTTAATTTCGCAGTCATAGATTATTAATTGCTAGGAGACATCACTGCTGAGATCGACCGGAAATTGAGGGTGGAGAATTTACATATCCGGCATGTCTATCACACGGAAATGACATCACAATATCCTGAGTTAAGGCGGCTGCACACATTCTGTATTCGCCATTTCCCATTCCTTGTCTGCAAATTGTGCGGAGTCAAAGGGAAAGAATAGGCAACATATGACATTCTCAACAGTTTGATTTGCTACTCGCATAAAAGCATCAGCCTTTCGAGTATGAGTTTAGAACATAATCAGATCAAACCGTCCATTACAATTGGAAATTATCATGGATGGTTTTATCTCATTATATTATGGCTTTCTTTCACCATTCTATCGCTGGATATGGTGGAAACAATGATTAACATAAAAAAAAGGCCGTTTTATTGCCCGCAGGGGCAAGAAAAACTTTTAAAAAGTTGATCCTCCTTAACCGGATTCCAGTGGCTTCTACGCACTAATTCCTCAGTTATTAATTTTTATTTTGTTAATTAAAAATTTTAAAAAATTATATTAATTGAAATTAAGTATACGTATTACAAAAGTATAGAGTTTTTGCAAAATTTCTTAAAAGTGATACATCCATTTTACGATATTTAAAAAATATCTTCCCTTTCGCATATTTTCTAAGGGAAGCATCGAAGGAGAAGAATAAAATCGTCCTCAAGCGAGAGCGTTCTGAAAATCCATGTCCTCCAAGGAACTTAAATAGTAAATGATCTCATTGAAAGAGTTTGTACAACGTGATATCTTCAATACGTTCCAGTTGCCATGCGTATAAATCCAGACTAAACATCCTGACAGAAGTACTTCCCACTTCATGCCAATATCCTGGATAGCGGTATGCTACTTAATAAAAATGAATGAGAGTATTTTGTTTCCGAAAGGCTGCCTTTAAATAAAATGCACGTTAATCCTTAATCTTCATCCTTAATTAGAAACAATTTTCAACATCAGAAAAGGTAACTCAATGAAACATTCTCCGAATATATGAATATTCTATTGGATCCATCCATACCTCTACCAAAGCAAATGAATAGCTCAGATACTTCCTGATTCTGATTGGTTTTAGTGTACAGTGTAAACGGAAGAATGACTTGTATGAATTGAAAAAGTGTGAATTTTATCATAAGATTCAAATACTTCTGTTATTAAATAATTTTTTTTTTTTTAAATATTCATAATTTATTTTCCTCAAGAAAGTTAGCACAAAATTCACTTCAAAATAGTGTTGAGTTTCAAAAGAATGAAAGGTTACAGTCCAGTTTTATCAGCTTAAATAATTAAATATAGAACGTTTTCAGTTTTGACTCACTTCCCTATGGGCAACTAAGGTCGTTTTAATCATAGGCATTGTGAGTTCGGCTAGGTCCACAATGGAAACAATAGGGTGGTGAGGGATGGTGCCCGACATATATGAGACAGACTATTCATGGAAAATTCCTGGGAATTGCTTGCTCGGATTTGAACCCGGATCCGCCACAGCAGTAGGCCGACGCTTTAACCGGCCGTCAATAAGGAACATTAAGACCACGAAGAGAATCAAGATCTATTTCAAAAAACCTTTAACATAGGGTTGCCATATGCCTCGATTTGTTCATTTCTTTAAAATAATACTCCGATTTGTATTTTTAAAATGTCAAATAATTGTAGACGATTGGTGTCGTGCATGCATGTATGCGTCAACTATCTTCACAATCTTACATGCGTACGCCTTTAATAATCTTTGACACGTGTAGTGTTCTGTGGCCCTGTGTAGTGCTGTGGATGGCCTGAAAACTATCGATGGTTTTGTGCAATCATCGACGATTAATCAATCAAAGGTTACATCTAGCCGTAGTCAGGCCTTTTCTCCCCTACTCTTTTTGTCTTGTAGGCACTACGAGTAAGAGGATCTTTACATTTAATCATGTCCATCATGGATTTGGCCAAGTCCACAATGGGACAGCCGGGTCTCTAACAAAAACTTAATTGAAATATGTAAAATAATAACAAATAATTGGAAAAACTTCAATAATTGATAATTCAATAAAATTAATTTAATTAGAACCTACACAACGCTGGGTAACCATCAATTTTTGACATTGTGACGATGTCACAATAAATAATTGCTCGTTGTTAAATATATTTAATTTCTTCTACGATATTAATATTTATTCATTTTCATACGCGCGCCGATAAGATCAGTTAATAAATTACCCGTAACAATAGAAATTTTAATAAAAACACAAAAATACTTTGGGTTAAACTAACCAGGCTTCTTCAGTTAAGAATTTACAGTATAAAGAATGGAATTCGTTTTTGGTTACAATCAGTTACAGTTTTAACTTACGCGAGAATTTAATTCCGTTAAGATTGGCCATACTACTAAGCCACGTTTCACTTCATATCATTTTCCCATTCTACAACCAACGTTTAATTCAATTCAAATTTATTAACTTAAGGTAATCGATGCCTTTATCTTGCTTAAAATCACAGCCGTAGATCTATGGACCTTAGGTTGTTTATACTAATCCCGATATCATTAGTATAAAACTTGTACAGATTTTACACACTAGTGATATTGGGACTAGTGAATTTATTGGGCATCTACAATACGCCTTTCGGTCCTCGATACCCCACACGCGATCTAAGGTTGTTTAGTTTATTGTTTGTTTAGTTAAGTTATGGAAACGCAACACATGGGCGATTTGCCTAGGGCAGTGCTTCTCAACCTCTAACGAATCGTCGCCCCTTTCAACGTAGTATCGCCCCCTTCACTACAAAATTCCGATGCCAAGGGACAAGGCTAACGCAAAATTCGTACTGCATTGAATAGACTAGTGACTAGTATAACGTTATTTGTTTAATTATTGTACGATATAACGAATAAAATATCTAATTGTTCTTAATATAATGTTTTACTATATCGCTCAGAAAATTGTTTATCGCCCCAAAATATAAATTGTTGCTAATCGCCCCCTGAACATGGAAAAACGCCCACGTGGGGGCGATATCGCCCCCATGTGGGCGTTTCTCAACGGGGGCGATATCGCCCCCGTTGAGAAACACTGGCCTAGGGGAATGCCTTCCGGGAGGCCTTTTTAAGCGTAACTAGTCCCTATTCAGGCGTTACAGACGTGGAGAAAATCCGGAAAACTAACCCCACGTGGCCAGCCCGTCCTGCAAGGCGCGAATCCATGACCGAACTCCCAGTGTTCAGGGAACGGCACCACTTGGCAACTTGTGGGCCCTGAACACTGGTAATATCGTTGGTTCGCGCCTTGCCAACGGGCTGGTCACGTGTTTTCCGAGTTTTAGTAACACCTGAATAGGGGCTCAGTTTCCCATAAAACACCTCTCGGAAGGCATTCCCCCTTCTGCAGATCACCCATGTGTCGTCTTGCCTTATACCAATAAAACCAACCAAACATTCGTTCATTCCAGCTTTTGAAGGGACCTGATGGCCGAGGGCTACCAATCTGGGATAGCAGCTTCCAGAAAATTTTTGGGCTGGTCTGTCCCGGACACGTTTGGTCCCATGTTCACCATTTGGCCGCTCCATAGTGGGCTTGATCGAACCAACGATGGGCCTGGAAAAGACCCTTTAGTGTATTTAGGACGGAAAGCGTAAAAACAACTTTATAAGGAATAATTGAATTGTAATAGAGCTATGCCACGATTATATTTTAAAAACATTTTAACACGTTTAAACATAATATTACCCAATAAATATATTTTTGAAAGTATTTCTCATACAGATGAAAAAGTTTGCAACCGGAAAAATCTAGTTTAATATATGTATTGTAAATTTCCTAGTATTTAGTATATTGTTATATAACTTATGAGCTTATCTCTATAACGACATTTATATTCTATTCAATTATATTGTATTCATTTTAAAAATCCTCATTTCAATTTTCTAAACAATCATTGCATACAGAATTTTTCTTCCGTAATAATTAATTGCAGGAAATTCGTGTTTCTAAAATTCAATATTTAAAATCATATGATCTCTGTAATCTAATCTATATAATAAATTCCTTTACATCATTTAGGCCTATATTTTTTCGTGTTTTTGACAGTATAAAACGCTTTAATTAATAATTTTCAACGACTAAAATATAAAAAAAAATTGTTTGCCTATCAAGCTTACCTTTTATTCCATTTTTTACGATAAAAGTAATAAAAAAAAATTATATAAATTGTAATCTTAGTGAATGATAAAGATTTATAACGCCACAATTTGCCAATAAAATCGGCAAACAACCAATTAGAAACATTACACGTGTCACGTGATAGGATTTAAATTCAAATTTAGGCTGCATTGCATTGTAAAAAGATTTTATTATGTAATTATTATATAGTGACCCGTTTCCTGATTGAAAAATACGATTTATATAATAATAATAATAATAATTTCTAAATCGGATAATTTCAGCAGTTTAATATATTATAGAATAGATTGCGCATGGACATATGGGGACCTTTTAGTTATAGGGGAAAGTGAGGTCGATTTGTCCAAAACTTTATACAAATAAAAATGCAAGAAGTAATTTTTACTTTGCCATCACTGATAATTTGTTAACGGTGTTAACGGCCTACAATAGGGTAAAATATCGAGGCAATAGAATTCCTTGCCTGCTATGTTGGCCCTACGACCGAGCGCTGGTTTGAGGCCCGGGAGTAATGAGGGTCCCTTTTACACCTTAGCGGGCCCCTCTTTTGCCATTTTTTAAACAAATAAATACGTAGAATGTTTCTTTATTGATAAAATGCAGTCTTAAAGATTTCATTTTTTTTTGTTAGGAAAAATAACATTAATTTATAGCAGTAGTAGCCACTAAGAGCTGCCAAATTTTCTCTTGGCCAAGGGAAAAATCCCCTGCTCCACTCTGGACGGCCTTTTATGTGGGATTCCAATCTTTCGTGAAAAAGTCTAATTTGTTAGATACTAATTTCTATTCAATTACATTTTCATCAGTAATGTAACGTGATTGTAATTATGTAAGGTCACTCCCAGACTTACGATCATCCGTACATACGACGGCCTAAATTAATTTATTAGATAAATGGATTCCGGGCAATCGATTGCACTTGCTAGTAGTAGCACGGTATAACAATTAAAGGTTAAATTGTAATAATGTATGGGCAATAAACACACACGTAACACAACTACAATACAGGTTCGTGGCATTAACATCCACAAAGCGAAAAGGAAATTAACTTCCCGAAGAACTGTTAGGTCCGTGACTATATTGCAATTTCAATTTTATAATAAATTACATAAACATTAGTATAATAATAATAATAATAATAATCCATACAAAGACTGCGTACGCTCCTCCAGTTTCTAGTCCTTTGAAATTGCTGGATCTCTTGCGTGTTTCTGTAAATCTTTATTAACCCTTAACTATTCTAATAGAAAAAAACCCCATTTATCTTTTCACATTAAATGTTTCATTTTCAATTTTTTAACCTTAGAAACAGTTTTCACGTATTCTATCACGTGTAATCACGAGATCAGATTTATAACATTTATCAAATAATAAAGATATTTTAAACTAAAATGAAATACTACGATAGCATTCTTAAGATGTTATCAATCTTTCTTCCCCCTCATCTCTTCCCTGAGACTACATCCAAGATGATGCCATCGAGGAGGAGAGATCCATTCAGCATCCACAGGATAATGAGAAAAATGATTATTTTATCTTAAAGAACTCTTGCCTTAATGTTTTCTATAATAAATCATATTGTTAATTATTTATAAGAGTAATTATAACGTATTCTTATAAGGATTTTTGTTATGAGCTAAAATAAAATTCCAAAAAACTGAAAAACATATATAGATACAGCCCAATCTCAGACGATTTGATACATTATCGTGTACTGATATTGGGTCGGTGACTCGAATTCGAGACAGAATGATAATAAAATTTATATTTTACAAGTACATTCGGCAATTATCTTATAAGACTTTAGTTTAAATTGTTATTGTTGTTATTTTTAATTTTATCAGATTTTTAAAATTGCGCATTTAAAATCATCTCATTAAATAAAAAATTCATTAAAACTGAGCCAGATTCAACTAAACGAATCAAAATCATTCGTATTAAATATTTAAAATGTAAATTTAAACCGTTAATGACGTCGCTTTTACGAAAATTCCGATTGGTCGATTTCACTATAAATACGTTAATTTAAATTTCGAATATTTGAAAATTTTTAATTCAATTTCTTTTTACCNCATTCTCAACAGTTTGATTTGCTACTCGCATAAAAGCATCAGCCTTTCGAGTATGAGTTTAGAACATAATCAGATCAAACCGTCCATTACAATTGGAAATTATCATGGATGGTTTTATCTCATTATATTATGGCTTTCTTTCACCATTCTATCGCTGGATATGGTGGAAACAATGATTAACATAAAAAAAAGGCCGTTTTATTGCCCGCAGGGGCAAGAAAAACTTTTAAAAAGTTGATCCTCCTTAACCGGATTCCAGTGGCTTCTACGCACTAATTCCTCAGTTATTAATTTTTATTTTGTTAATTAAAAATTTTAAAAAATTATATTAATTGAAATTAAGTATACGTATTACAAAAGTATAGAGTTTTTGCAAAATTTCTTAAAAGTGATACATCCACTTTACGATATTTAAAAATATCTTCCCTTTCGCATATTTTCTAAGGGAAGCATCGAAGGAGAAGAATAAAATCGTCCTCAAGCGAGAGCGTTCTGAAAATCCATGTCCTCCAAGGAACTTAAATAGTAAATGATCTCATTGAAAGAGTTCGTACAACGTGATATCTTCAATACGTTCCAGTTGCCATGCGTATAAATCCAGACTAAACATCCTGACAGAAGTACTTCCCACTTCATGCCAATATCCTGGATAGCGGTATGCTACTTAATAAAAATGAATGAGAGTATTTTGTTTCCGAAAGGCTGCCTTTAAGTAAAATGCACGTTATTCCTTAATCTCATCCTTAATTAGAAACAATTTGCAACATCAGAAAAGGTAACTCAATGAAACATTCTCCGAATATATGAATATTCTATTGGATCCATCTATACCTCTACCAAAGCAAATGAATAGCTCAGATACTTCCTGATTCTGATTGGTTTTAGTGTACAGTGTAAACGGAAGAATGACTTGTATGAATTGAAAAAGTGTGAATTTTATCATAAGATTCAAATACTTCTGTTATTAAATAATTTTTTTTTTTTTAAATATTCATAATTTATTTTCCACAAGAAAGTTAGCACAAAATTCACTTCAAAATAGTGTTGAGTTTCAAAAGAATGAAAGGTTACAGTCCAGTTTTATCAGCTTAAATAATTAAATATAGAACGTTTTCAGTTTTGACTCACTTCCCTATGGGCAACTAAGGTCGTTTTAATCATAGGCATTGTGAGTTCGGCTAGGTCCACAATGGAAACAATAGGGTGGTGAGGGATGGTGCCCGACATATATGAGACAGACTATTCATGGAAAATTCCTGGGAATTGCTTGCTCGGATT